>NC_138778.1:14266194-14273694 GCF_965119305.1 Pelophylax lessonae | reverse complement strand
TCTGTTACTTGCTGCAAGGAGTAAAGAGAGCCTGTCACTATGACAAGTGCCCTTGGGCATGCAGTTCCTTAATTAGATAACTTAACAGGTTTTTTGCTGAGTCCGCCCGGGTCCAGGTTATCATTACAATGCGATACTGAATTCACCCCGGGTGATTGTGAAACATGCAGCGCAATTTCCCGAGCCCCCAGCGGCTTTCTGCAGTAGAGCCGGAGATTAAATCAGAGGAGCCAAACTGAAAGAGCTGCTAATACCGTTCACAGATGAGTATGCAAACCACCTATAATAAGCTTTGTATTCTTTGTTCTATGTTATTAGCTATTCTAAGGAAAAAGACTAAAAAAATATTAGTTGATAAGTAGACTTCTATAGCAGGGGTCTTCAAATGTCCTAAACAAAGGCCTAGCTTACTGTGCTTCAGACTTCAGGGGGGGTCAGCTGTGATCAGTGAGAGTAGAAAATGTCCTAGCGTTAGTGCCCTGCCCCATTGTTGGTGTCAGTGGAAGGAATAGTGTCCCATCATTGGTGTCAGTGGGGGAAATACTGCCCCATTGTTGGAGTCAGTGGGGGAAATAGTGCCCCATTGTTGGAGTCAGTGGGGGAAATAGTGCCCCATTGTTGGGAGTCAGTTGGGGAAATAGTGCCCCATTGTTGGTGTCAGTGGGAAGAATAGTGCACCACGATTGGTGTCAGTGGGAGGAATAGTGCCCCTTCATTGCTATCAGTGGGTGAAATAGTGCCCCATCATTGGTATTATTGGGAGAAATAGTGCCCTATTGTAGGTGTCAGTGTAAGGAAAAGTGCCCCATTGTCAGTGTCAGTGGGAGCAATAGTGCCTCATTGTTGGTGTCAGTGGGGGAAATAGTGCCTCATCACTGGTGCCAGTGGGAGGTATAAGCTCCCATCGTTGGTGCCAGTAGGAGGAATAGTGCCCCATCAATGGTGCCAGTGCGAGGAATAGTGCCCCAGCATTGGTGCCAGTGGGAGGAATAGTGCCCCATCAATGGTGCTAGTGGGAGGAATAGTGCCCCATCACTGGTGCCAGTGGGAGAAATAGTGCCCCATCATTGGTGCCAGTGGGAGGAATAGTGCCCCATCATTGGTGCCAGTGGGAGGAATAGTGCCCCATCATTGGTGCCAGTGGGAGGAATAGTGCCCCATCACTGGTGCCAGTGGGAGAAATAGTGCCCCATCATTGGTGCCAGTGGGAGGAATAGTGCCCCATAATTGGTGCCAGTGGGAGGAATAGTGCCCCATCAATGGTGCCAGTGGGAGGAATAGTGCCCCATCAATGGTGCCAGTGGGAGGAATAGTGCTCTACTGTTGGTGTCAGTGCAGGAACTATTGCCCCATTGTTGGTGTCAGTGGAAGAAATAGTGCCCCAAGGGCCAGCTACTGCTCTTTAGGATACCTGTGACTTGTTAGTAAAATAATATGATATTACAGTAGATGTAACTCCTACCGAATGTCATTTAATTTAGTAACACTTTGTATATTAAAAAGTTTCTTTTTTTTTTTTAATGAAAATCTTTTATTTATTTTTTTACATTTTTTGTCCTTTGTTACCTCTCAGTGCTGCTGATCCCCTGCATCCAATTAGCAGCCACATCCTGTCTACATGCACTCCAGTGATGACTGCATGGCATTTGTTAGGGGGGATTTCCTGATGGTGACAACAGAGGAGTATGCATAATATGTGTAGGAATGGCCACTTGTAGTCTCCATGAGAAGCCCATGTGACAGGGTGACAACCCTGGATCACAGTTGGGAGACAGGGATAGAAGGTTGTCACCCTGGAACAGGAAGTGTCTGAACAAGAACCATCATGGCAGGAACACCAGGGATTATTTTAATGAAAGCAGCCGATTTGAAAAGATTGAAAATTACTTTAAAAATTGCATTATGGCTTTTGGCACATGGAGTGGATGCCTGAGCCCTTGCAATGCAAATCCCTGCATATTTCCCCCACACAGAAACCCCAGGTGCTGCATATTTGTATCTTGGGGCATATTCCCATACACTTGTATTCCCATACAAGTACAGCTTCTTTCACTGTCCCCAAGCCATCTGTTCATAGAACAGAGCCTTGGAGGCACTCTGCACATGCTCTGTTTGGTGTGTATTGTTTTTTTTCTTTTTTTGGGAGAGAGCATGTGATCAGCACAGGGCCAATCTGCACTATCCAGACAGAAAGTCAGGGGTCATTCAGCCTCATAGGACAATCAGAGGAGAATGAAAAGTACTCCTACAAGCTTTAAACATTTCTTGGCGGGACACTGATGGAAGTCACAAGACTGCTATATACTGCTGATGAGAAAAGGGCCTATTATGTCAACGCTGATATATGTTAGTAATTGGGTTAACATCTAATTTAACTTCTGTGAAGGTTCTCATATAACCAGGTCATGGTATAGCTAGTAGTAGTTGGTCACATTCAACCAGACTTTCTCTGTAACGTTGAAGACCTATCAGCGTGTCTCCAATGGCTTCCTAAGTTGCAATCGTTGTTGGGAACATAGTCCAAATGCTAAGATATGCTTCCTAAACACGTTAGAACGGGTCTAGCTGAATGTGACTAACTATTCCTAGCGATAAATGGTAATGAGGCTTCGCAAGGACGACCTCACCGATTCCTCTTTTGACGTTTCTATAGAACATCCATCTGGTGGCCAAGTGGCTGAGCACTCTGGAGAAGAAACTGGAACATCACAGTGAAGGCAGTCACCAGGAGTTCCGGGTCTTTATCAGCGCGGAGCCAGCCGGTTCACCTGACGGACACATCATTCCACAGGGCATCCTTGAGAACTCCATCAAGATCACCAATGAGCCACCTACTGGCATGCACGCCAACCTACACAAAGCTCTGGATAACTTTAACCAGGTGAGACACCTTGGCTAAACTGTTAGGCAGGCCATAGATGATGCGACTTTCTTTCCTGCAACCACAGGTTTTTGGGTTAAGACACACTTTACAGCGGACATAGACTCTGTGAATGATGTAACACTGACAGTATTGTATTCTGATGCAGGACACTTTAGAGATGTGTGCCCGGGAGACGGAGTTCAAAAGCATCCTGTTCGCTCTGTGTTACTTTCACGCCGTGGTGGCAGAGAGGAGGAAATTCGGGCCCCAGGGCTGGAACCGCTCCTATCCCTTCAACACTGGAGATCTCACCATCTCCGTCAATGTTCTGTACAACTACCTGGAGGCCAATGCCAAGGTAAGGAGGCTGGGATGGTCCTGCACAGCAGGGGGGTGAGGTCCGGGCCCTCTGGGGGGTCAGTGTGTACACAGCTCTCTCCCATTCCAGACTATGGCCAACTTCCTTCAACTTTTGTGAGAGAGTTCCAGATTTTTCTTTTTTTTTTAGTTTTGAAGTAGAAATGGGTTACGTCTTCTATCGCAGTGGTCCCCAAAGCTGGTCCTCAGGGCCCACTAACAGGCCAGGTTTGCAAGATAACTGAAATCCATTCCAGATGATCTAATTTGCTGCTCAGTGATTGCAGTACTCTAGTCTGCATCTCCCCAAGGTAATACTTAAAATCTGGCCTGTTAGTGGGCTCTGAGGACCGGAGTTGAGGACCACTGTTCTATCGGATTCAGAGAAGCATTGGGTGTTGGATCACTTGTTCTGATAACAAAACATTTAAAAAAAATCAATTTCACCAGGAAATATTATTTCAAACTTCTGGCAAATGACCTTTCCGGTCTAGCTTCTAAAAAAAAAAAAAAAAAAAAAAAAAAAAAAATGGAGGGGGGTCCATGTCCTGTAATTTTCCCACATTTTAAATCCTATTAACTCTTGCTGTAGCGCATCCAACAGCAACAATTTTAAAAAATTGCATAGAGTCCCAAATGCATACCAGACCATTTGACACCTGGTTGTGAGGATCTGTGGGCTGGGAGCCTATCGGATTCTGGAAGCCCCATTTGAGAAATAAGGGTGTCTCTCCCACCTGAATGATTGAGTGGTACAAAGTACCCCTACTCTTTCACGAAAAAAAAAAAAAAATGTAAGCTAGAAATATACACCCAAATGTTTCACAAGTCCTGTAATAAGAATAATAATAAAAAAATAAAATACTCCCAAAATATCCTCCGTTGCAAATCCATCCTCAGTCATGATGCCCACATGACCTAGTGCAAATGACCGATCCCGACATTACTGCTCACCGAATGACAGCTCCCCAAACTGTCATCAGCTATACAAGGGAAAGGTGGGACATAATTAACCAAATATGTTCATGATCATATTTGGCCAATGTCATTGCCTAAATATGCCAAGTGATCTTGTTTGGGGCAATGATGTCACTGCTATCCCTGCCACTCTTGCTGTAGCGCATCCAACAGCAAAAGTTTTAAAAAATTGATGTCACTGCTATCCCTGCCCCATTTCCTTACGTGCCCAGGGATTTCCAGCCACATAAGTCAATGTGCTTGTGACGTCAGTGGTTGCTAGGGACGTAGAGGATGGCAGCACCCACTGCTTCCTTAGGAATCACTTACGGTGGGATGCTGTCATATATGGAAGTAGTAAGGACATGAAAATGGATTCCCCTGTGAGTTTGGGATTTTTAAGGCACTCAGTAGATGTACAGTAATTTTTCATAAAAAATTTAACATTTTATTGATACAAAGATAAAAAGCACAAGAATGTGCATGATACATCAAAACATACAGAGTATAAAAGAAAAACGCAGACCATACATTTTGCCACAACAATGCAAGAGTGAAGATGTGGTAGTGCAGTGTAACACCCAACGCGTTTCAAAGCTATGTTTTGCTTCTTCTTCAGGGGTATAATGTTTTGTTACACATACTCTCTATGGGAAGTAGTAGAAATACCTCTTCTATATACATGATGCTGGGTTTCCGCCGAACCGTGGGCCAACTAGTTGAAAGTTTAGGAGTTCAGAATGCCCAAATAGCCAAAGTTTTGTCTGAACGTCTGCTCTTCCCGAATGATCAAAATTATTATTATACAGGATTTATATAGCGCCAACTGTTTGTGCAATGCTTTACAACATGAGGGTAGACAATACAATTCAATACAATTCAATACATGAGGAATCAGAGGGCCCTGCTCATTAGAGCATACAATCTAGAGGGGAGGGTCAAGTGATACAAAAGGTAATAGCTGTGGGGGGAAGAGTTGATGGAGAAAAATAAAAGTACAGTTGTTAGTTGGGGGCAGGATAGGCTTCTCTGAAGAGGAGGGTTTTCAGGGACCATCTGAAAGCAAACTGAGTGGGAGATAATCGGACAGATTGGGGTAGGGAGTTCCATAGGTTAGGTGAGGCTCTGGAAAAGTCCTGGAGGCGAGCATGGGAGGAGGTGACAAGGGAGCTAGAGAGCAGGAGGCCTTAGGAGTAACGAAGAGAACCAATAAGATGGTATTTTGAGACTAGGCTAGTGATGTGGCTGGGGGCCGAGTTGTGGATGGCTTTGTAAGTTGTTGTTAGTATTTTGAATCTAATTTGTTGGGTGATCGGAAGCCAATGGAGAGATTGGCAGAGAGCGGTAGCAGACACTGAACAGTTGGTAAGGTGGATGAGCCTGGCAGCAGCATTCATGATGGACTGAAGGGGAATAGCCTATGTAAAGGTAATCCAATGAGAGATGAGGTGCAGTAGTCGAGGCGAGAGATGACCAGGGAGTGAACAAGGAGCATATCCCCTCTGGCCCCCTGGAAGTCTGGAAGTTCATTCCTCCTGCTGCACTTTCTAGAGATTTAATTTGTTGAAGTAAGTCCCAAGAAAGTCACTAAAAAATTCCAAGTGGTGGTGTCCACCCACACCTGAAGAATTACATTTTAGGAGCCACCTTTTAATATGTAGAGTACAGAAATTATGGGGTAACCAATCACCTGTAGTCAGCTCAATGGAAACTGAAATAGGATTGGCTGCTGATAGTATTGCTGTTTGTCTCATTACATATACCCAGATTTGTTTTTGGCCCAGTTGGCTGGCTCCCTTAATAAACGTTAGTGTCCTCCATGCTGGCCGAGCACCAGAGCACATCATCCAGCTGTGTCCTAGCTCCTGGCCGGCAGCTGATCCGCATCCTTCACACCCGGTTTGCTTTATGTTTCAGGTCCCATATGATGACTTGCGCTATTTGTTTGGCGAGATCATGTACGGCGGTCACATCACGGATGACTGGGACCGGCGCCTCTGCCGGACGTATCTGGAAGAGTACATCAAGCCGGAGATGCTGGAAGGAGAGCTGTTCCTCGCCCCAGGATTCCCACTGCCTGGAAACATGGATTACAACGGTTACCATCAGGTATGCAATGATGACCTCAGGTCCATTGCCCACATATGCAGTAGAGCAGCTGAACTCTGCGCAAAGCTGGTCACCTCTGAAATAGATGATCCATTGAAAGGAAGAATGTGTTTTAAAGAGAACCAGTCACTGCTGGCCTCGTTAAATAATTGGAATATTCAGTTCTAAAGGAAAGCCTTAAAAAAAACAGGTTGCCATTGCAGGATGTCTATGGTTTCACTACCTTCTAGGTCACTGACCTGGAACAAGCAGGAACCCAGTGAAGTCAGTACTGTTGATCTACTTGTTCCAGGTCAGCGATCTATAGAGCATTGAAGCCAGAGAGTCACAAAGTCAGCCAGTCAACCAAAAGAAAGGTAAGCAAATGCAACCTCCATATTTTTCCAGCTGCCTTTAATCATTAGAATTGTGCAGACCTAATGGAAGATTTGTATTTGTCTCCTTATTTAACTCTACTTGCTTCTGTCTGAGGACTAGCCCGCTGTTGGGAGTTTGTAAGGCTCTGTGAGGTCTGACAGATGCTGTTCTATTAACTGGCCAACTCCCAGCTCCTGAGTGAACATAACAGTATCCTATAACAGAGCTCTGTAGTTGTTTGCATTCCAGTTATCTACATTGTTCTGTTATTGTTTTGCTTGCGTCTATCTAGCAAGGTTACTTTGCGGTACAAACAAGGAAACTTAGACCTTTGCGGTGTATAAATGTGCTTTTACTATGCAAAAGCAATCTGTACATACAAAACTATTACAATATTTAGGAGCATAATACAAGACTGGCAGATACAGATAAAGATAGAGCAAATATATATAATACTTAACTAAAAGAAGTTTGTAGCCATGGAGTCCCATTCATGCACATGGCTCAGGGAAGTCAGGATCATCTTCTTGCTTCATGGATGTTTCTGTGAGACTGACTCTTGCAGATTTCAGCAGAAGTATTTAGACTTGTGTATAAGGAATATACCATCCCCCCAAACCAACACCCTTTGTCCTGAGGAGAAAAGGGCTTGCTTATCCATTGTTTGGACAGTGACTTTAAAGGGGGGGGGGAGGTTAGGCTTGGCCAAACTGCATTCTTAAAGACAAGCCTTAAGGAAAAGAAAGGTATGACCTTATATGGCTTCTTGACCGGAGATTACAATGCATTAGTGAGCCACTGTAATATGCAATTTCCACAACAGTTATTCAATGCGGTTATGTGCTCCATGTATGGCT
>NC_138778.1:14135716-14265994 GCF_965119305.1 Pelophylax lessonae | reverse complement strand
GAATACTTTCCAGATGCACTGTATATTTCCAATCACGTATGATATGTGTGCATCTCCTCATCAACTAATGTGACAACAAAAGAAGGCAATTTGGCTGCAGGGGAGCTCTGTACTGACCTACATGTACAGCCCCACCTCACCCCTGGAGGCCGCGTGTTTCAGAGCACGCACAGGTCAGCTGCTATAGATCAGATGTCTTCCCGTGTGTCTTGGCTCCCTGCCATCAGCATTACCTGTAAACTGCACAGAAGCAAAAGGTTACAACTGAATTCCAGCCAAACTGCTATATGCGCAGGTGAAATACATGTACGTTTGGCTTGCTAAAGTATTTGCATCTCTGTTCTTGTAATTTGCGCCCCCCTCTCCTTAGCCCCTGGTTCCTGAAACATTTTAGATACTCAGCCCCTGGTGTGACCTGTCTCTGGAGACTCACTTTGTAAGGTCGGTCAGACTCAACCACTGGAAGCTACCTCATTCATAGGACTACTGGAAACCATTTACCATTCCTGTTTCCGCTCGCTTACAACAGAAGGGGTTAATGCTGAGGGACTGAGACACGCACATACTCCCACCTTCTTTCCTGCTTTTCAGTGTCCTATTATCAGTGTTGGGGTAGTTACTCAAAAAATGTAACTAGTTACTTCTGTAAATTGTAATGAGATTACTTTACTAGTTACTGCATTTGAAAAGTAACTTCACTACTTATTACTTTACTTCCCTCTTTCTTAATTGACCGTGTAGAAGAAGATACATGACACTCTTTCTGCATAGAGTTTATTGTATAAACACAGGCTTTGGGAAACATGAGAACTAAACCTGAAAAAACAGATTAAAATATAAAGTGCAACAAAAATTCATAAACTTCATCCCTCTCTATTCTTCGAAATAACGATTGTATCGCACGGCTTGGGTAATGCAGGAAAGCGCGTTCCTATAGCCTAGTAAAGTAGTGTAGTTACCTCCTATAGCCTAGTAAAGTAGTGTAGTTACCTCCTATAGACTAGTATAGTAGTGTAGTTACCTCCTATAGCCTAGTAAAGTAGTGTAGTTACCAATATTAGTATTGTAACTAGTTACTTTACTTAGTTACCAAAAAAAGTAATGTAGTTACTGTGTAATAAGTTACTTTGTAACTAGTTACCCCCAACACTGCCTATTATTCACTTGGCCACCTAACCCCCTATATCTGCTACCCAGCAGTCAGGATTGTGAGTAACTAAGGACTGAGCCTTGTACCTAAGATGCTTTCCATTTTTATTTGCAACATGCCCGGTTCTAGACATGTGGGTTCAGTCCTGCTATATCAGGTGGCTTCAGCACATGCTCCACTAATAGTTCCAGCATTGCATTAAGTTTTGCCTTCTGCTAGAGTCCATGCCATCCTCAAAATCTTCCTTAGCCTTGGGTGTTTCTGCCTCTTCAGCTCTATCCCGACTGTTTTTCACTGCAGTTATGGAGTATTTTTGAGCCAAATAGCACGTGATTGCTGACTCTAAAGTAGGGCTGAACGATAGTCGATGTGATATCGACTATCGTTCTGCGGGCGTGGGCGATATTCATATCGCCGAAGACACGATATTTAGCACAGGGAGAAGTCGGGACTCGGGGGGGGAGGAGGAGGACTCACAGTGTTGGCAGCCGACACATCCGTTTTGCTTTCGGCTGTGATCGGAACTCCGCCCCTCCAGCCCGATGCAATCCAGCCCTCCCAGCTCTGCCTCTAGTCTCCAGCCAACCATTACTCCACCCTGCTCTGCCCATTGTCTCTCCTGGCTGCATCGGGGGCGGGATCAGGCTGTAATGTTTTGTAAATGGATTCAATGGAGAGACAATGGGCGGTGCAGGGCGGAGTAATGGTCGGCTGGAGACTAGAGGCAGAGCTGGGAGGGCTGGATTTCATCGGGCTGGAGGGACGGAGTTCCGATCACAGCCGAAAGCAAGGGGAAACTGATATCGACACAACACCGGATCTCGGTCCGGGGGGGGGGGGGGGGGGGGTCGGGTGTGTGTGTTCCCCGGCTACACTCTGGCACAGCACCATCACCAGGTGAGATCGGGGGAGGGATGGAGGTGATCAGCTGACACCGGGCACACCGCACACACATCGCTTCCTTCCAGCTGTGCAGTGTCATGTAAGCTGAGCGCTGATTGGCTGAAGCAGCGTCTTCCTCAGTGCGACCTGTCTCCTCCCCTGTGATATGCGTCTCCCAGTGATAGCACATGACTGGAGAAATATCGCGATATATATCGCTGAAAACAAAATATCGCAATTTACTTATTTGCCCAATATCGTGCAGCCCTACTCTAAAGCCTCGTACACACGCAACGATTATCAGCCGACTTTTGTCCAGAGTGGTGTTGTGTTGGTTGGAATGTGCCTAGACTGCACATGAATTTTCTCGACCAACAAAAATCTACTTCAGAAGTGATGTCATGTGCTGGTTTACTTTCCGTGTGTTTTTTCTTCTCTGAGCATGCCCAGTCTTGCTCATCAGATTTTTGTCTGCCGAAATCTGTACTGACTGACGGAAAATCGGCCGTTGTGTTGACGGCCAACAAAAATTTTATAGCCTGCACAACAGATTTTATTCGGCCGAAAAGTCGGAGTCGGTTGTCGAAAGCATCATACTAACAAGCCGAAAATCGGCCGATCGGACGTTGGCCGAAAATTCCCGGCCAATAATCGATGCGTGTGTACGGGGCATTACCATAGAGGCTATAAGCACACTTCCACACCTTCCCTTGCAGAATCCCAATCTGATCTGCCGATCATTAACATAGTGTGCACCACATTAATGCTTGAGGAGCAGCCTGAAGCTTCTGTCAGTGCTGTACCCAGTCTGAGCTCTTTTAGGGCTTCAAAATGTGCAAAGATATTTCTGGTGCACCCGCTGTTTTTTTATGGAGATTTGAAGAATGCGGACCTTCCCAGTCTCCCAGTTTGTCCCTCCCAAACATTTATCAGCTTTGTTACCCATTTGGGGAGGACTTTGTTAGGAAATAGATTGCCCCCTTTGTGGGTCTACCAGTGTTCTGGTTCAATAAAATGTTAACCATCCCTGTGGAGGAAACACTTGTCTTTAAAGACCCCATCAATACATAGTGGGAAGCCCTTTCTAGAACTCTGTTCTCTCTGACAGGCCCTGCAGTGCAACTGGTTGTCTCATTTCCCAGATGGGCCTCCTGCCAGTGACCATGAGGAGGGCTCTTTGGATAAAATGTTGTGCTGCAGATGCTGCATGCAAGAAGTTTTGCTTTGCATGCCATTTGAGGGAAAATGTCCCACTAGAACTCCCTCTGATACCCTCATCATCAAGTACCCATCTTCCCCAGCAGAAAAAGCCTAGGGGTATTTCCTTCCATTTTAGGATGCCCCACAAATGCTCGATGGAGTTTAGGTCTGGAGACATGCTTGGCCAGTCCTTCACCTTTACCCCCAGCTTCTTTAGCAAGGCAGTGGTCGCCTTGGAGGTGTGTTTGGGGTCGTTATCATGTTGGAATACTGCCCTGCAGCCCAGTCCCTGAAAGGAAGGGATCATGCTCTGTTTCAGTATGTCACAGTACATGTTGGCTTTCATGGTTCCACCAATGAACTGTAGCTCCCCAGTGCCGGCAGCACTCATGCAGCCCCAGACCATGACACTCCCACCACCATGCTTGACTGTAGGCAAGACACACTTGTCTTTACGCCTCACCCGATTGCCGCCACACACGCTTGACAACATCTGAACCAAATAAGTTTATCTTGGTCTCATCAGACTACAGGACATGGTTCCAGTAATCCATGTCCTTAGTCTGCTTGTCTTCAGCAAACTGTTTGCAGGCTTTCTTGTGCATCATCTTTAGAAGAGGCTTCCTTCTGGGACGACAGCCATGCAGACCAATTTGATGCAGTGTCCGGCGTATGGTCTGAGCACTGATAGACTGATCCCCACCTCTTCAACCTCTGCAGCAATGATGGCAGCACTTATACGTCTATTTCTCAAAGACACCCTCTGGATATGACGCTGAGCACGTGCACTCAACTTCTTTGGTCGACCATGGCGAGGCCTGTTCTGAGTGGAACCTGTCCTGTTAAACCACTGTATGGTCTTGGCCACCGTGCTGCAGCTCAGTTTCAGGGTCTTGGCAATCTTCTTATAGCCTAGGTCATCTTTATGTAGAGCAACAATTCTTTTTTTTTTAGATCCTCAGAAAGTTCTTTGCCATGAGGTGCCATGTTGAACTTCCAGTAACTAGTAGGAGAGAGTGAAAGCGATAACACCAAATTTAACACACCTGCTTTCCATTCACACCTGAGACCTTGTAACACTAACGAGTCACATGACCCCGGGGAGGGAAAATGGCTAATTGGGCCCAATTTGGACATTTTCACTTAGGGGTGTACTCACTTTTGTTGCCAGCGGTTTAGACATTAATGGCTGTGTGTTGAGTTATTTTGAGGGGACAGCAAATTTACACTGTTATACAAGCTGTACACTCAATACTTTACATTGTAGCAAAGTGTCATTTCTTCAGTGTTGTCACATGAAAAGATATAATAAAATATTTGCAAAAAATGTGAGGGGTGTACTCACTATTGTGAGATACTGTATTGTCAGGGAAACACGGTAGCAGAGTCAACAGATGATATACTATATAAAGGGAGGACGCAGAAACACAAAGAAGTGCTGTCTTAGTACTACTCACGTGCAAAATTTCTTAAAAAATGGTATCTATTTTGCAGTGTGTTACACCTCTACCGAGATGACAACCCTAACTGGATGACAATTAGTTTGCTATATGTACAGTGTTTCATAAATAATTACATGGGTATAAAAGAAAAAAAAAACATAAGCTATTTTTTTTTTTTTTACCCATAAAATACAATTTTTGTTCTTTTTTTCCCATATAAGTGCTGCTGATCTTCCCCAGCGTCTTTCAGGCATTTCTTGTCTACTTGCACTCTCTTTAGCGCCAGTTGTACACCATTGCATTGGACCGGTGTTCTATCAGAAAACCCTACCCCATCAGATTTCCCTACCTACGAAGCCACAGCTGATCTGCAACCGGAAATGACGGCGGTATGGAATTCTGATAGGGTATGGAATTCTGACAGAACACCGGCTTCTTGTTAGTGATAAAGTCAGTCTACGCTTGCAGTGTACACCAGGGTTGCATGTAACAGGGTGACAACGCAGGCGCACAGGAAAGGGCCAGAGCGTCACCCTATAACAGAAAGTGCCTGAACAAGGACCTTCATGGTTGCCAGGGATACATTTATTGAAATTTAAACAATTTTATAAAATGATATTACCATGTTAAAGCTTATGTGAAATTTTAGTGATTGGGTTTACATCTACTTTAATTGCATCATCTAAGCATCTGCTGGTCACAGGGTTTAGGTAAAGCTTGAATGTTAAAAATAATGCCCATTACCTGTGTGACAATGATTGAAAATTGAATATAATTGCTCAGAAACATCGCAAATCTTTCATGATTTGCGGCAGATTTGCTGAAAGCTGCAGAACTCGCTTGAGGACTAATCATCCAGCCGGGTCCTCATCACACTCAGAACTCGTTTGTGGACTAATCAGCCAGACAGGTACTCGTAATTCTGAGTGTAGAGGTTACTTGTCACTGTGGTTTTCAGAGATCTTACAGCTTGGTGCTGGTAATAGGACACACGTGAGCCATCATCCCCCATAATCCTTCACTTCACAATCACTCTCTCCTGTCCTATGCTGGGGAGACGCACTTGTTCCCCAAGCAGAGACTGTGAAAACTTCTATTATATGGCTTGCTAATAGGCACGTATATGATAAAACTTCTCTGTATATTCTGGAAATTTCAATAGGTAGGAGCTAGGATTGACTCAACAGGTTCCAATTACAGCCAAAACATTTGTTCTGGGTAGGCTGATTTTTTTAAATATTCAATAGTCAGAAATTCTTTGTCTAGTGAGGGGCACAGGAATTCAGAAACATTTGGGTTATACCCTGCCTCCATGAGGTTGGGTCACTGCCAAATAGAAATGTTATAAGCCAACCCCCTCCTTAACCCAACATGCCCCAATTTTGTGCTAGTGTCCTTGGAGGCTGGACACATTGCTAGCCTTTCCTCAATGACCTCAATTAAGATTCCCAGCTGCACCACTGCTTGAGTTGGACTCGATTGGCATTTCCTTAGCATTAGCTTTGGAGGCTATACTCGGATCGCTCTGGACTGGACACGCTTACAGCCAACATGGCGGTGCCGGGGATCTGAAAACTGACATACAACTGGCCCAGGGGGAGACTGTAGTCCCTCCTTAAAGTGGAAATATACCCTCCTATCGCTTTCAGCCAAAGAAGCTGCCATCTTGGCCTCTGTTTAATCTTCAACTGCCATGCTGCACACTTGATCAGTTATGACACCAGCAATTGGATGGTTTGACAGTTTGGTTGAGAGCACAACCGATGTGACAGCACGTGCCGGAAATGTAACTGTTTTTGGAAACTGTTAAATCAATGGGATTACATTCCCTATATGCAGGGGCAGACTGGCAACTTTCGGCCCAGGGGGCAAGTACAAACCAGAGGCCCATGGTGCACGACTCGGCCCCCCTCCCACTCTCCCTCTTCCCGTTCTCCTCCTTACCCCCATTCCAGGCTGAAGTCCTGCCCCAGGTACTCTATACTCACCGGCTGAATCCGGGTCCCCAACCTGGAAAGCAGGGGGCGGTTGGGGGGAGCTGGGACATCTCGGTTGGGACTGGCCAGGGGAGGAGAGTCTCCCCAGTGGGGCATGGAACCTGCCTCTGCTCAGACAGTTTAAACCATCTATGCTGGGGAGGGAGGCCTGCGCTCTGTCCTTGTCTTTAACCTGCACTCAATAGGTCAACTGCAGGGACTTTTTACTTCTCTTCACCAGGAATCCTTTAGGCATGTCTGGGGCAGAAGCGGTTCAGCCTTTTTACAGGACATCAGAGCGGCCCAGGGGGCAATTGCCCCCCTGCCCCCTGGCCCAGTCCTCCCCTGCCTATATGAATGGAAAACACAAGTGTATGCAGGAAGGCATTTGTCTTGTTTATGGGGGGCTTTAGATCAAAGAGTAGGTAACATCAAAGAGGCTCTCTCGGTAAGTGTCCCTAAGCCTGGGGGGGGGGCTAAGAAGGTATAAAAAAAAAAAAAAGACACCTTAACCGCTTTACCCCCGCTCACATTGCTGCTACTGCAGCAATGTGGCTCATTGTCGTCCAGCGACGTAGACCTACGTCGCTGGACTCCGCCCCTTGTGGGCGGCGCGCCGCCGGAGGCTCGCTCTCGCTGTATTCAGTCACAGCGGGAGTCGGGCCAGGAGAGGAGCGGCGGTGATCGCCGGGGAATCTAGTTTGGAGATCCGCCCGCCTGTGTAAACAGAGCGGGCGGATCTCCTAAGTGACAAGGAGTGACAGATCTCAGGGTTCAGCATAGCTGAACATCCGATCTGTCCATGAGTCACTCAGTCACCTCCCCCCCCACACGTTAGTAAGCACCAGGCATACATTAACCCCTCCCTCTCCAATAAAATTAACCCCTTCCCTGCCAGTGTCATTTTTACAGTAACAGTGCATATGTATAGCACTGATTACTGTAGTAATGTCACTGGTACCCCCAAAAGTGTCAAAAATGTCAGTCAAGGGTCCGATCTGTCCGCCGCAATGTCGAAGTCCCGCAAAAAAATCGCAGATCGCCACCATTACGCGTTAAAAAAAAAACACCAAAAATGACAGAAATCTTTCCCTTAGTTAGTAAACGCAATAACTTTTGCGCAAACCAATCAAAGTACGCTTATTGTGATTTTTTTTTTTACCAAACATAGGTAGCAGAAAACAAATTGGCCAAAAATTTAAAAAAATTTTGATTTTTACAATTTTTTGGGGGGAATTTCATATAAAAAAATGTTAAAAATATTGTTATTTTTTCAAAATAAACGCTCTTTTTTTGTTTATTGCGCAAAAAAGTAAAAATCACACAGGTGATCAAATACCACCAAAAGAAAGCTCTCTTTGTGGGAAAAAAAGGACGTAAATTTCGTTTGGGTACGGCGTCGCACGACCGTGCAATTGTCAGTTAAAGTCGCACAGCACCGAATCGCAAAAAGTGGCCTGGACGTAAGACAGGAAAATCCTCCGGTGGTAAAGTGGTTAAACTGTTCTGCATTAAAATAGTTGTAGACCGCCACATCTGCAGCCCCCGCTGCTGTACCCGTTGCCCTGTGAACCTCCACAATTCTTATTCCCCTTTGAGTCTCTGTGGTCCTCATTCACCAGTACACATTTGTACAGGGCACCATCTGATCCTGGGACTAAATTGTTTGCACAGCACTAGCTGTATTACGTATTTGTAAAGGGTGTTTGTTTTTCGAGCTCAGGCTAAATCCTGCCCCTGCTACAGTACAAATATAATACATTACCGCCGAGACTTGTGAAGTTATTGAGCGCTGGGTATAACTTGCATCGGGCTTGTTTGGACTTGTGGGTCGAAGTATAATTTCCACATCAATAACCAGCTGTAGAGAAGACTTTATCCTGATATGCGCTATATACATATCACAGACATTCAATGAATCTTTTCCTTGCGCCTCTCTCAAATCGGCCATGTTACCGAGTGACCCGACCGCCAGATAATGAATTGCTGTTTACAGTTAATGGATCCTTTTGTACTCCGTAACAGAGTCGTGTAGCTTAACCGGCTCAGTTTATTGGCCTCTTACATGAAGGTCATTGAGTATCCATGAAGGTTGGACGTGGATTGTGTTCTGGAGATGAAAGGAGCCCATTATACAACTATCGGCACGGCAGACATAGCACAATCTAGGCTGTATATCACAGAGTGGGAACCCACATAGGACGGGGAGGGGGCTGTGCAGCTGGCGAGCCCAACACAAGTCCACGGTGTAAGCAAGGATGTTTTTTGTTCCTTTACTAGGTAAAAGCCACACTGGATGAAATTCTAGAGAGGCTCCCAGAGGAATTCAATATCACTGAACTAATGGCCAAGGCAGAGGAGAGGACGCCGTACATAGTAGTGGCCTTCCAAGAGTGCGAGCGGATGAATATGCTGACCAGCGAGATCAAACGGTCACTCAAAGAGCTCAACCTGGGACTAAAGGTAACAAAGTTTATATCTATAGTCCAAAGCAGTGGTGTCCAAACTGTTCCGCTTGCTTTCCTTTATCTGGCCCTTGGGGCACTATTTCTCCCACTGCCATTGGAAACCAACAATGGGCATCATTTTTCCCACTGACACCAATATTGGGGGCACTATTCCTCCATATAATACCAACAATGGGAAATCTTCTTCCCCCTAATACCAAATTATTATTATTATATAGGATTTATATAGCGCCGAAAGTTTACGCAGCGCTTTACAACTTGAGGGTAGACAGTGCAAATACAATACACTTTAATACAGTTGGAATCAGAGGGCCCTGCTCATTAGAGCTTACAATCTAAGATAGGGGTCTTCAAACTATGGCCCTCCAGTTGTTCAGGAACTACAATTCCCATCATATAAATGAGGTGTAGTAGCGCCAAACACAAGATAAATGTCAGATATAAAATCAGATATAAATGTCCATGCATAGTCCGATAAAATGGAGAAGGGAAAGTAGAAACAAGGTCCCGATTCCCGGTTGTGCAGATGAAGATGAAGCCAACACCCAATCGTGATGTGCACACTATCTGCTTACCAGATATTAATATATAGAGGGCGATGAATAATTCAGGCTGTTAAACCAGGAAATGCCACCAGATCTGTTTCATAGGATCACAACTCCAATGTACCTCAACAGAGAAGGAGGACAATAGTGCAGACTGCATAGATCGACATTTATTTAAAACAAAAGAATGGTACTCACAAAATAGCGAAATAATATGAGCATATCAAAGGTAGAATACCGCGGTGTGTAAAGCGTGCTGCTTGTTCCCAGGTCGCCTGACGCGTGTCATCAGAATAATTGACATCATCAGAGGCGCCTCTCTGATGATGAGAGCACGCTTTACACACTGCGATATTCTACCTTTGATATGCTCATATTATTTCGCTATTTTGAAGGACAATAAACCGGCCCTTTGTTTAGAAAGTGGAGACCTCTGGTCTAAAGAGGCAGAGCGTGACAACTCAGAGGTATATCCAAGGGGTTGGAAGGGAATTACTTAGAGCCCATCTCCATGCAAAAATTTAATTCACTCCCTCCAAAAGCCCATTTTTACCCAGATGGTCATCCAGCTCTGTAGTCCGGACCACCGTCAACTGGCCTTTTCGCCAATTATAGACAAATACATCCAGCACCGGACCCTGATGCCCACTGATGGGGAGTGCATAGCTACCAGTAATATAGCTCATACCACAGAAAAAGCCAACACCCCATAATGAGTCTCAGTTGTATATTGAGGGCCCAACAAAACAGGTGAAAAATTACCACTTTCTCAAGGTGACTGACAAATATCAGCACACCCAAAACCACTATATATATATATATACACCTTCCAAGTGATCAAACTCACCGCACCTGTATCCAGGCTACTGCAAGACCAGATTGTTCATTACTAGGCCTGGAACTTCATTATATAGCCCATATACAAAAATAAGACACTCCATCCTGGTCTTGTCACCACCCATCTTTGTAAATTCATCGGGCTGCCACTACAGTTTTTAGGACCCTGTGAGTGGGAATCCCAATGTGTAGTCACCAGGCAGGGATGTGGGCATCCAAACAAGGACCTTCCCAATCTGCAGTGAGGAAGAGAGAAGACTCAGAACCCAGTGCATCATGTGACCACAGATTAAGGTAAATATCGATTTGTTTTTAAAAAAAAGTCTAATTGGGAGGTCAAGGGGTCCCTAGGCCAGAGAAAAGCAACTCTATGCAATCAGCTAAATAGACATACATTTGGGAGCTGTTTTCCTCCTAATGGATTTGTATTTTTTTTTCATATAGTCCTGAGATTTACACAGCTCTGCCTGTCGATGACACCACCATTTCTGTTATAGACTGTAGAAGAAATACAGTGTTGTCATTAGCCCACCCTGAAGGAGGTCATCTCTCTAATTTGACAATGCATTTACATGCAGTATGCCCATTGACCCCAGTCTTTGCCCCCTCCCTCTTATAGTCTGAGTTTGCTTTATAGCATAGGTGCTAAAGCTGTGGCCCTCCAGCTGTTGCAGAACTACAAGTCCCCATTATGCCTTTGCCTTTGGGAGTCATGTTTGTAACTGTCTGGCTTGCAATGCTTTATAGGCCTTGCTAGTTCTGCAATAGCTGGAGGGCCACAAGTTGAGCACCCATGCTTTATAGGGACATCAAGAGGCTGATACCAAGTCAATTTCAGTTACTTACAATAAAAAAATGAGCTGCATTACTTTGTATCTTTTAAATATCTGCCCAGAATAAAAATTATATATCTTAATACCTCTTCCTTCCTCAACTTTCAGGGTGAGCTGACCATGACCAGCGACATGGAGAATTTACAAAATGCCATTTACCTGGACCAAGTGCCTGATTCTTGGACCAAGAGAGCCTACCCCTCCATGGCCGGCCTGGCAGGCTGGTTTGTGGACCTTCTCAGTCGTATTAAAGAACTGGAGACCTGGACCGGTGACTTTGCTCTGCCGTCCGCCGTGTGGCTGGCCGGATTCTTTAACCCGCAGTCCTTCTTGACCGCCATCATGCAGTCCATGGCTCGAAAGAATGAGTGGCCGCTGGATAAGATGACGCTGCAGTGCGACGTGACCAAGAAGAACCGAGAGGACTTTAGCAGCCCACCACGAGAAGGCGCCTACGTACACGGCTTGTTCATGGAGGGAGCTCGCTGGGACACACAGGTATTAAATGTTTCCCTCCCCTGCATTTATCAGGGTTTCATTTAGAGCGCATTCACATGAGCACCATGAATAAAAGGAATGGTTCTGTGCATTAATCCCATCTCAACTACAATCTCAAGTTTAGCATTACTCAAGCTAACCCTTTAAAAGTATGCAGAATTTCACAACACCCCAGTCCAAAATGTAGAAAACAAAGATTACTTATCAATGGAAAACCTGAGCTTGGAACAATGCACACAACCACCTTGATGAAATTAACTTCACACCATAAGCCTGCCTTCATATCAGAGACCCCCCCCATCATGCCAAAAGTCCCCCCATGACATTAGTTACCCCTATACATCAGAGGTTCCCCATCATATTAGTCACCCCCTATACATCAGATGCCCTATATACATGATTCCCCCCCCCCCCCATCCATCAGAGGCCCCCTTTACATGAGTCCCCCCCCTCCCCTTCACATTTGAATACCCCATATTACATCAAGGTTACACATCAGGGACCCCATTTACATGAATGAGGCCTCCTCATCACATCAGAAGCCCCCTTTACATCAAAGTACCCCAGTACATCAAAGGCCTCCTATACATGAGTTCCCCCCCAATCACATTAGATGCCCCTCTCCCTTCACATTAGAACCCCCCATTACATCAACGTTGCCCCTATCCATCAGTGGGCCCCCCATTATATTAGTCACCCCCTATACATGAGGTCTCCCCATCACATCAGAAGTCCCCCTTACATTAGAGTCCCTCCAATAAATGAAAGATACCTCAATACATCAGAGACTCCCCATTAGATCAGTCACCCCTGTACATCAGAGGCCCCCTATACATGAGTCCTCCTCCTTCACATCAGAATTCCCCCAATTAAAGCATTACAGATACATGAGTCTCCCCATCACATCAGAAGCCCCCTCATTACATCATAGTATACCTATACATCAGAGGCCTCCTATACATGAGTTCCCCCCAATCACATCACATCACATCACATCTCCCCCCCCCCCCCATTACATAAAAGTTGCCCCTATCCATCAGCGGCCTCCCATCTTATTAGTTACCCCTATACATGAGGCCTCCCCATCACATCATAAGCCCCCCTTACATCAGTGTCCCTCCATTACATCTAGGTTACCTCTATACATCAAAGGCTCCCCATCATATCAGTCACCCCATTACATCAGAGGCCGGTATACGTGAGTTGCCTCCTCATCATCCATAGAGTCCCCATATCACATCAGATTCCCCTCATTACAGAGTTCACAGTCACACAGGCACCCCAATCTCACAGTCCACTATCAGAAAGACCCCCAATCGCACAGTTCATCTTCCCATCAGAATCCTGTCTTTTGGCTTCAGCAGACTAACAAGTGGAGGATGTGGACTTCCGTCTTCTCCTGAATGCTGGGGATCAGAGTAATGCGTTGTAACTAGGTGGGCGTGCTGTGCCACCTGGCCCTAAACGTCATTGGTTGTTAGGGTAGTGGCAGCCAGCCGGCTGCCCATTCCATGGCAACTCATGAAGCTGATCCAGGAAAAACAGGGTCTCATGCTTGTGGTACCTTGGCTGAGAAACACTGCTCTACACTAACATTCACAATGTCTGATTGCTGCTTGCTGTCACCTGGTGACGTTCTTACAGGGTGACCCCTTCTGTTTTCCCCATATTAAGCATCTCTGCCTAATGCCTTGGCACCTGTGTCACATGACCATTTCTAAACCATCTTGGATCAACTTGCTCACAAGATAAAGATGAAAACACATTTTGTTGCCTTTGTCTTGCTATATATATGATGGCATTATTATATGTAGAAATTCCCCAATTATTCGGAATCCAGGATGTGGGTTGCCGTCGTCCCAATGAGACATGAACAAAAGGCAAAAGACCCTCAATTTGGTGGGACTATATAGTAGGGATTGACCGATTATCTGGGGCCGATATGCACTTTCCCTAATATATCGGAATCGGCCCCTGAGGTTACGGATATTGTCACGGCCATGTCACGGCCATGTCACGGCCGACTCAGTGCGGAGCTAAGGCCTGCACGCGCTTGATGGCCAGACTGAGGTGACCACTGGATATGGGGGTCCAGTCTGTCGCCCAGCCCGGCATAATTGCTTGAGGATCTCACAGGAAAAAAATTCCGGAGAAAAAAAAGACTAGCTAAAAAAATCTACATAAAAAAGTACTCCCCTGCCAGGACCAAAGATTCCAGCAAGGAACTTAGGTCCCCACTCCTGACTAGGCAGATCAAAACTGACATCCTATGCAGGAAGAGAGAGGGTATACCCCCAGGGACTGCCCATAGGAACTGCCCATAGGCGTCTGCCTAGTGTCCTACTCCTGTAGGGAGCGGTATTACCTTACTGATATACATCAGAGGATTGCGTACGTAAATGAACGATAGAGAAAAAAAAAAAATTTTTTTAAATGTCTGAAAATATCGGTCAATACCGATGACCAAAATATCGGTAGCGGGAATAAAAAACCGATACCGGTCGATCACTACTATATGGGCCTCCACATATCCAGTTGTATAAAAAATATAAATTCATTCAAATCATTAAAAATTATAAATAACTTGACACATCACATATCTAGATACACGTTACAAAACATACATGTTCAACAATAAATCATGTGAATATATGGAACACATGAAATGTTAAAAATGGTAAACACAGCTTTGCAAAAGATGTTCATCAAGAGTGTAAGAATGACAGCGGGGAAGACCCCCCAAGTGGAGTTCGGAGGATTTCCCCACTGTCCTTCTTACACTCTTGATGAACATCTTTTGCAAGTCGTGTTTATCATTTTTAACATTTCATATGTTCCATATATTCATATACTTTATTGTTGAACATGTATGTTTCGGAACATGTATCTAGACACGTGATGTGTCAAGTTATTTACAATTTTTTAATGATTTGAATAAATTTATATTTTTTATACAACTGGATGAGTGGCGGCCTACATAGTCCCACCAAATTAGGGGGTCTTTTGCCTTTTGTTCATATAATATGTAGTAAAACTTTCATTCCCATGTTGAAATCACACACAACATGTACATGAATGTTCCTGCATAAGTAAGAAGAAGGCCGAGACCAAAGATTGTCACACGTCTGTCCTGTTGTACAACACTTCCCTCCCTCCCCCCGCCTGCTACTCCTCATAACAATATTAGAGAGCCGATCAAAGTGGGTCATCTGGCACATGATCTGAGCATTACCTCCTCCTTCGAGATGCGCTTTTATACTAGAAAGAGTGTGAGAGAGGCAGCCTCGCTCTAATTAACAAAGGACAAGCTTCAAGGTTGAGTGGCGGAGTGACATCCACCTCAAAGACAATAGACTTGTCAGCCGCTCCCAGCCCGGTATAGAGAAATATGGAAGGATTAGCTGCTATTTGATATCAAAAGGCAAGTGCAGATTTAAATATGTCCCCAATTACCGCGATTTATCATCATTTCTGCCATCAAAGTTACATTCTGGCTTAAAAAAATAAAAAAGAATAGTTCTATCCTTGTCTGCTGACCTAGACATGTACTGAAAAATAATAGCTGTAAGGCAGCCTGTCATCGCTTTGGACTTAAAGTAAAAATTGTAAAAAAAAAAAAAATACAGCTTCGCTAAGAGTAGAAAACAGCTAAAGTTCAGCACCTGGAAGATGACTGGCCAAAGATCAGTACCTGGAAGACGATCGGCCAAAGTTCTGCATCTGGAATACAACTAGCCAAAGATCAGCGCCTGGAAAGCAAATGTGATTCCGATATTCAAAAAGGGTCAGAGGTATATACCGGGAAATTATAGGCCGGTCAGTCTGACATCAGTAGTATGTAAACTTCTGGAGGGGATGATAAGGGACTATATCGTAGAATATGCTAAAGACAACAGCATCATCAGTAGTAACCAGCACGGGTTTACAAATGGGCGTTCTTGTCAAACCAATCTCTTAACATTCTATGAGGAGGTGAGCTGTGAGCTAGATAGGGGCAGACCAGTGGATGTGGTGTACCTAGATTTCGCTAAGGCGTTTGATACAGTTTCCCACAAGCGCTTAATTTATAAAATAAGGTCTGCAGGTATCGACAGCAGGGTTTGCTCTTGGATACGGAACTGACTAAAAGGACGTATCCAAAGGGTGGTAATAAACAGCGCATACTCAGACTGGTCTGAGGTAGTAAGCGGGGTCCCCCAAGGCTCAGTCCTAGGACCAATCTTGTTCAATTTATTCATAAATAGCATTGAGGACGGGATCAGTAGTTCGATATCAGTTTTTGCTGATGACACAAAATTAGGCAGGGCAATAACAGCACAGCATGAAGCAGATATCCTACAGAATGACCTGGACAAAATAATGGAGTGGACAACGACTTGGCAAATGAGGTTTAACATAGAGAAGTGTAAGGTTTTGCACTTGGGGACTAGAAACATTAAAGCACAATACACGTTAGGAGGGGAACCCTTGGGGGAATCAAAAATGGAGAAGGATCTGGGAGTCTTGGTTGATGATAGACTAGGCAACAGCTTGCAATGTCAAGCGGCGGCTACCAAGGCTAGCAGAATATTAGCATGCATAAAGAAAGGGATGTTTTCCAGAGATAAGACTATAATCCTTCCACTTTATAAAACTCTGGTCCGACCGCATCTGGAGTATTCTGTCCAGTTCTGGTCGCCAGTCCTCAGAAGGGATGTGTTGGAGCTGGAGAGAGTACAGAGAAGGGCAACTAAACTAATTAGGGGACTGGAGGACCTTGATTATGAAGAGCGTCTCCAATCGCTTGATTTATTCTCCCTGGAGAAGAGACGCCCGAGGGGGGACATGATAGCAATTTTTAAATATCTCAATGGGGATCTCAGCTTAGAAAAAAAGCTGTTCAGTCGAAGGGATTGCATGAGGACTCAGGGGCACACAATGCGATTAGAGGAGAAGAGTTTTAACCTCAGGCAACGTGGGGGATTCTTTACTGTTAGGGCTACAAGATTGTGGAATGCTCTACCACAAGAAGTGGTTTCTGTGGGTAGTATGGTGGCTTTCAAAAGACTATTAGAAGTACATCTCAAAGAACAGAACATTCAGGGGTATGTGAGATGATTACAGCCACACACACCTACACAGGTTAAACTGGATGGACTATTGTCTTTATTCAACCTCACCTACTATGTAACTATATAAGCAACGATCGGTACCTGGAAGACGACCGGCCAAAGATCAGCACCTGAAAGACGACCGGCCAAAGTTCGGCACCTGAAAGACAACTATCCAAAGATCAGCACCTGGAAGACGACCGACCAAAGATCGGTACCTGAAAGACGATTGGCCAAATATCAGCACCTGAAAGACAACCGGCCAAAGATCAGCACCTGAAAGACAACCGGCCAAAGATCAGCACCTGAAAGATGACCGACCAAAGTTCGGCACCTGAAAGACAACTAGCCAAAGATCAGCACCTGGAAGACGACTGACCAAAGATCGGTACCTGAAAGACAATCGGCCAAAGATCAGCACCTGAAAGACAACCGGCCAAAGATCAGCACCTGAAAGACAACCGGCCAAAGATCAGCACCTGAAAGATGACTGACCAAAGTTCGGCACCTGAAAGACAACTAGCCAAAGATCAGCACCTGGAAGACGACCGACCAAAGATCGGTACCTGGAAGACGACTGGCCAAAGATCAGTACCTGAAAGACAACCGGCCAAAGATCAGCACCTGAAAGACAACCGGCCAAAGATCGGTACCTGGAAGACGGCTGGCCAAAGATCAGTACCTGAAAGACAACCGGCCAAAGATCAGCACCTGAAAGACAACCGGCCAAAGATCAGCACCTGAAAGATGACCGACCAAAGTTCGGCACCTGGAAGACAACTAGCCAAAGATCAACACCTGGAAGACGACCGACCAAAGATCAGTACCTGGAAGATGACTGGCCAAAGATCAGCACCTGAAAGACAACCGGCCAAAGATCAGCACCTGGAAGACGTCTGACCAAAGATCAGCACCTGGAAGACGACTGACCAAAGATCAGCACCTGGAAGACGACTGACCAAAGATCGGTACCTGGAAGACGAATGGCCAAAGATCAGCACCTGGAAGACAACTAGCCAAAGATCAGCGCCTGGAAGATGACCAACCAAAGATCGGTACCTGGAAGATTATAGTTTGGAGACACCTGTTCTAAAGTTTTGGATTTTCCATCTCTTTCTGTATTAGTGATCATGGTGGCCAGGACACAGATAAGGAAAACCTCCCCAGCTGGGAAGACAGCACAAAAAAAAAAATGAAAGAGAAAGAAAGCATAAAGAGCGCCAAACCACAAATGAGTCTTAAGAAACGTTAATCGTTCATCAAATAGGTGAAATATCAGCTAACGTTTGTTAGGGGTCCAAACACTCCCCCTTCATTAGGGCTTGGACACTTATACAAACTTCCTATAAATTCAGTTTGCCAATAGTTCTATTTGAGTCCTTACAAGAACTCCAAGCCCTGGTGAAGGGCGAGCGTTCAGACTCCCAAAATGTATTTGATGTTTTTAAAACTATTTATTCAGGGTTTAAAGTTTCCTTGGACTTTCTTTTGTGCTTCGGTAACAATTTTGAAATAGTGCATTCAATTCTGAACTTATTGATAACACCTGAAAGGGGCTCTCATCCTTCTCTATTTTATTAAACACTAAAAAAAAAAGTCCTCATACAGTTTGCTAGTGGCCTTTCCCATATTTCAGGTTCTCTCAAATCAATTGCATGGAGTAACTTTTAGAAAAACTTTCCTCAGTTCCTGTGCAGCTTTGGCCTGACCCCTATGTGTGTGTATATGTATATACTATGATAATATATATAATCTCACTGGATACATGGAATAATTGCCCCATACAATTTATAACATGAGAACAGACACGGAGATGCCCTCCAGTAAACACATTAATAAGCTCCCTCTGTCCTCCATTTATCATTAAAATCCGCCCAGTAATCTCCCCTCGCGCTATTCATCTCAATATTATCACCTCGTTTATCTGGCAATACGACGCAGCTTCTGGATGCCGGAGCAGAATGCAGAACGCGGAATTCTCAGGATGTTGTTTCCATGGTAATTTATAATCAGATGTGATGTCATTGCCGTTCAGAAAGCGTCGGCTACAGCTGAGGAATTCTTACTTATTAATACAAAGAAAAGAGGCTTATTTAAAGGAGAAATGTCAGTGCAGTAGAGGATAGAGGCTATATTGCAACATTTTTTCATGGGCACCCGACAATCACATCTGCTATATGACCAAAAGTATGGACCCTTCTCTAAATGATGGAGTTAGGGTGTCTCCGGTGAAGGGTGCTGGTAACACTATAGGATACAAATGGAGCTTTTCCACTGCATGGAACCGAATGGTTCGGCTCGCTTTTGCGATTTTCCACTGCATGGTACCGCATGGTACGGTGTTGGAACGGTTCGGTACGGTACGGTGTCGCTTTTCCACTACATGGAACCGAACGGTATGGCTTGCTTAACCGCTTGCCGACTGCGCACAGTATATTTACGGCCAGGCAGAGTGACGTAGATCTACGTCGCTAGCCTGTCACCGGGTTTTGAGCCAATAGCGGGCGAGCGCGCGCCCGCTGAGGCTCGTTCACAGAGGAGTCCGGGTGTGTGACCGGCGGACCCGATGTCCGCCGGTCACACTACGATCGTCGGTAGAGCGGGAGAAAGGCGGGCGGCTTATGTAAACAAGCCGCCTGTCATTCTCCCTTGTGTAAAAATGGAGATCTATGTAGAACCGTTGATCTCTGTTTTTACAATAGGAGACATGTCCCATCACAGTTAGAAACACGCCCCTAGGACACACTTAACCCCTCCCTCTCCAATACAGTTAACCCCCTCCCTGTCAGTGTCATTTTTACAGTAACAGTGCATATGTATAGCACTGATTACTGCAGTAATGTCACTGGTACCCCCAAAAGTGTAAAAAATATCAGTCAAGGGTCCGATCTGTCCGCCACAATGTCGCAGTACCGCAAAAAAAATCGCAGATCGCCGCTATTACTCGTTAAAAAAAAAAACACCAAAAATTACAAAAATCTTTCCCTTTGTTAGTAAACGCGATAACTTTTGCGCAAACCAATCAAAATACGCTTTTTTTTTTACCAAACATATGTAGCATAAAACAAATTGGCCGAAAATGTTAAAAAATTTAGATTTTTACATTTTTTTGGGGGGGAATTTCATATAAAAAAAAGTGAAAAATATTGTTATTTTTGCAAAATTTACGCTCTTTTTTTGTTTATAGCGCATGATCAAAAAATCGCATAGGTGATCAAATACCACCAAGAGAAAGCTCTGTTTGTGGGAAAAAAAGGACGTGAAATTTGTTTAGGTACAGCATCGCACGACCGCGCAATTGTCCGTTAAAGTCACGCAGTAAAAAAATCGCAAAAAACCCCCTGGTCAGGAAGGGGGTAAAATCTTCCGGGGCTTAAGTGGTTTAACAGTACCACCTCGATTGTGGTTCCAAGAGGGCCGTACCGGTACCATATCCCACAATCCTTTGCATGCAGCCTTGACTGTTTGTCACTACTAGCCACTGATTGGTCAGAGAATTGTTGTTATCCCACCCACTTTACTTTAGTGGAAAAGCAAACCATACCAAACCGTACCGAACCGTTCCAACACCGTACCATGCAGTGGAAAACCAAACCGAGCCAAGCAGGGCCGAGTGGAGACGAGCCAGTACTTGCAGTGGAAAAGTGCCAAAAGACAACTGTGGTCTTCCACCCTTTTAGTAACAATTTGGGGGAGTCACTTTTCTGTTCCAGCATGACTGTGCCCCCTGTTCACCAAGTCAACTCCATAAAGACATGGTGGAAGCAGGTCAACTTTTGCATTGGGGCCCACAAGCTTGAATCCACAGCTTCTGCATTAAACCATGCACCAAGATACTACCACCGAGCGCCAAGATGCTATATGTAGCTAAAGAGTGATTTCTGATCTTTAGTTACATATTTAGAGGGTAATTCAAAAGGTTTTGTAGAAGATGTCCACATTTAGACTCTCTAATTCTCTGGGATTCCCTGGAGTAGGAGTAGGCAACCTTTGAGAGGTGGAGGTCTACCTGAACAACATGAAAGGGATCATAGATCACAGGGGTGCAGCCCCTTTTCCTTTTTTAAAGAAATTAAATAGCAAGGCCTAGCTAAAAAGTAAGGAAAACTTAGAAAAAATTATTAAAACAAAATCACTGGCAAAATATAACTTACAGTACAGTGTAAGTCAGTAGAGCAGTGGACAGTGTTGGTAGGGCAGTAGATGGTGTTAGTAAAGCAGTGGACTTTGTCAGTAGGTCAGTGGAGGGGGTCAGTAGAGCAGTTATTGGTGTCAGTAGTTTTTTTTATTTATTTTTTTACTATTTTTTTTGCAGCCCTGTTGGGGGGCTTTGGTGAAATATCAAAGGTCTAAACAGGCCCCTGATAAATCACTTTTAAGACAGAGAAAGGTGATTAAGGACAAAGCCCCCAATCCTTGATCTCTGCAGCATCAGCTGCACAGAATGAATGGACAGGAATAGCTCTTTACAGAACTTCCAGTTTATTCATAAACTGAAGCACAGTAAACATAGTTTAACTTTGCTTCATTTTGGATTGAGCACAGTGAGTGATTGGTAATTTACTGTGTTCTTTCAGAAAAGGAAGGAGCTGGTAAATGATGTACTGTATTTACTGGACCCTTCCCCACCCTCCATCCTGAAACATCTTGACAGGGGGGTGGTGGCCAGGGGAACACACAATAAGAGCAGCCTGGACAGGTAGGGTGGCAATACAGATACCGATCCCCTTCATTTTCCTCCTACAGTGGCAGAATGCTGGGGATGGAGGAAGAAAAGAAAAAGCAGGCTTTCAGCAGCTGCAGGAGGAAAATGGAGGGGATTGGTTCCTCTATAGCATGGGTGTCCAACCTTTTGGCTTCTCTGGGCCACATTGAGTGTAGAGAAATTTTCTCGGGCCGCATATAAAATATATACTATAGTTAAGGTATACAAGTAATAAAATGCTGCCGCGCCCTTCCCGCGCTGCTGTGCCCCCCCCCCCACCAGCACTAATTTAACACAACTAGTGGATGATCCCCTCCGAGGCAGCCTCTGCCTACAGTTAGTTGGAAGCCGCTGTGGCTGTGCCCCCGACTAGAATTCCTTCCTCCCCAGCAACAAAAAAAAAATTGTAAGGGGGCAGTGGGCCGCATTGCCTGTGGTTCTGGGCCGCAGGTTGGACATGCCTGCTCTATAGGTTGCCCCTCCTGTAAAGGTTTCAAACCAAATGTGACAGGGAGGCTGCACATAGATGGGGTTGGCATTGCGACCCCTGGAGCATGAGTGGGGTCGCCATTGTGACCCCTGATGCTACGCCAGTGGTTTGACTAGCTTGGTATTGGGGGAGCTTGGGAGGCCAGACCCCAAGCCTACTGAATACCTTTGGGATGAATTGGAATTGTGAGCCAGTTTTTCATCCAAACATCAGTGCCTGACCTCACAAACGGGCACAAATTCCCACAGACACCCTCCAAAATCTTGTGGAAAGCCTTCCCTGGATAATGGAGGATGTTATAGCCAACAATGATGGGAAACTCCATATTAATAGTCATGGTTTTGGAATGGGATGTCCAAGAAGCTCATATAGGTGTGAAGGTCAGGTGTCCAAACACTTTGCCTATGTAGTGTAATCAGTACCCAACCTAAACCCAGCCCTCTTCTCGAGACTTCCAACACGTACCCCAACAGGAAACAAACATGTCATGTCCAACTTGTACACTGCCATGATTACATAAGTCAGGGGAACTGTACGGATGATGTAGATAATGATGTTCTCTTATCACTTTACAGACTGGAATTATCACAGATGCCAGACTGAAAGACCTGACCCCCGCCATGCCGGTCATCTTCATCAAGGCCATTCCAGTGGACAAACAAGACACCCGCAATGTCTACGCTTGTCCTGTATATAAAACCCGCCAGAGGGGGCCAACCTATGTCTGGACATTCAACCTGAAGACCAAAGAGAACCCTTCTAAGTGGGTGCTGGCTGGGGTGGCCCTGCTTCTACAGATCTAAACTATTGAAGCAAGCTGTGTTCTCTGTGGCCCCACCCAGGACATGGACTTTGCCTATTACCAAAAGACACTTTATTGCACAAGACAATCTGTAACTTCCAGTATTAATATTGGACAGAAGATGGAAGATGCACTACTGTTCTCTTTTTCTTTGTCTACTTTTATTTATTTTAAGTGTTTCCATTAAACCTTACACTGTTCTCTTATGTGGTCATCATATTTCTCCCTTGGCAAGAAAATTCCGGAAGAAACAAAAATATTGGATTCTGTTGTGGAAGAGTTGACGGTATGGGGCATGTGAAAAACAAATTAAAAATCAAAACCTTCCAACCTCACTATACTGTATTTTATATTTCTGTCCCTCACACATCATACGATTCGATTGTACAATCTTCTTTATTCTCACCTTACACTTTACCAAAACAATGTATTATGAGGATTTACCTAAATTATCAGATTACTTTGTATCTTTTTGAATCTTCTTTAGATCTACAAACAAGTATCTGGAACAAGGGTCTCCTTGGTTGGATAGTTTTGGTAAATCTAAAGTTGATTGTACAGAGATTGTATGGTCAGATGGTAACTCTTAGATCTCCCAATATCTACCAAAATTGTGCAACAGCCAGTCTGACTGCCTGCAATTTGGATAGATCGTTTAGGCAAGCCTTCACCTTACATAGTTGTGACTGTACAATCAGATTATAATGTGTATAGCTAAGCTTTTTACAAACTACAAGCAACTCCAGCCATAACCAAACAAGCCACTGACCACCAACATTTAGAGGGACATATATCACTGACCACCAACATTTAGAGGAACACATACCACTGACCACCAACATTTAGAGAGACACATACCACTGACCACCAACATTTACAGGGACATATATCACTGACCACCAACATTTAGAGGAACACATACCACTGACCACCAACATTTAGAGGAACACATACAACTGACCAACAACATTTAGAGGAGCACGTACCACTGACCAACAACATTTAGAGGAGCACGTACCACTGACCAACAACATTTAGAGGGGTACGTACACTGACCATGAACATTTAGAGGGACTTGTACCACTGACCACCAACATTTAGAGAGACACATACCACGACCACCAACATTTAGAGGGGTATGTACCACTGACCACCAACATTTAGAGGGGCACGTACCACTGACCACCAACATTTAGTGGGACACGTACCACTGACCACCAAAATTTAGAGGGATGTGTACCACTGACCACCAACATTTAGTGGGACATGTACCACTGACCACCAACATTTAGTGGGACACATACCACTGACCACCAACATTTAGTGGGACACATACCACTGACTACCAACATTTAGAGAGGCACGTACCACTGACAACCAACATTTAGTGGAGCACATACCACTGACAACCAACAATAAAGGAGGTGCATGCTGCTAACCACCAACTTTTAAAAGGGTACATGCAATTAACCACAAACACTCAAAGGGCACACGCCGCTGACCACTGGCATTTAAGAGGGGGCACACCACTGACCATTTAAGAGGGCACACAGCACTAACCACCAACATTTAAGGGGGGACCTGCAGCTGACCAACTTTTAAAGGGCCAAACACATTGCTGACCAACATTTAAGGGGGCACTGGCAACTAACCACCAACTTTTAAAGAGGCACACGCCACTGAGAACTCACTTTTAAAAGGGCACATGCTGCTGACCACCAACATTTAAGAGGGGGGAAACCGCTGACCACCAACATTTAAGGGGGCACACACCGCTGACCACCAACATTTAAGAGGGGGGAAAACGCTGACCACCAACATTTATGGGGGCACACACCGCTGACCACCAACATTTAAGAGGGGGGAAACCGCTGACCACCAACATTTAAAAAGGAACACGCCGCTGACCAACAACAATTAAGGGGAACATGCCACTGACCACTAACTTTTAAAAGGGTGCATGCCACTAACCACCAACATTGAAAGGGGAACATGCCACTGACCATCAACATTTAGGAGGGGGCGCACAGCACTGACCACTAACTTTTAAAAGGGTACATGCCACAAACACCTAAAGGGGCACACCGCTGACCACCAACATTTAAGAGAGGGAACAGGCACACCACTGATCAATTAAGGGGGAACACACCGCTGACCATCAACTTTTAAAAGGTTACATGCCACTAACCACCACAATTTAAAGGGCACGCACCGCTGACCCTAACATTTAAGAGGGGGCACACCGCTAACCACTAACATTTAAGGGGGCGCACACAACCGACCACCAACATTTTTAAAGGTGCACTAATCACCAATCACCACCACAAGGGGACATTAAATCATGACCACGAAAATCTACACGGTTCTGATCTCTGCATAAAGCTTACTGAAAACATCACAGCACCCCTGCCTCAGTTCTCCTCTCAGCCCCAATGCAAGCAGTGGGAGGGGTAATGCAAATATCAAAATGCCTTAATGGGTGGATGTCAGTCTGGAGGATTAGGTGTCCCCAGGCAGGCTGTATTTGCATTCAGACCACCCTAGATAATGAAGGAATGAATGAATGAATGAAAGGGGCGGGGCCTAGGGACATTCAGGCTGAGGAGGAAAGTGGTAGACGACTCTGGACATCCTCCACCCAGAAAATAGGACAGGATCTATCTGACTTGCTGCAGCTTCTAATGCACATTTTGGGAAGCTCACAGTGTGCAGTGAAATCAGGGTAAGCCAGGATAGGAGGTGGTACAACTGTGCAAGACTGGAAAGAAGGCTGGGGGTTAGCAATACGCTCTGGAATGGGATAAGGGGGGATGGGTAAAGACTTATACTACATTGCTTTTTATATTTTTTTACAAGTTCTCCGAAATTCCCAAATCAGCACTTTTTTCACAATAATAATTCCTGCCCTTCCCCCGCTCTCTATAACATTTCACACTTGGCTACGACCGAGCCCAACACTAATGTTTCACGTTTAGATGGAGAAAAAAAATAAAAAGTCCTCCTGACATTTTTGGAACATTAATATCATGCAATAAATGTCACTTAACTCTCACCTCTATTATCCGGAGCCATTATTCAGCATATTCCGCGGCCGTACACGAGGGCGGTGAGTCAGGCGTTTCCGGCTTTCAGGATAATCCAATTGACATTTGAAGTCCGGAACATGGAGTTCACCTAAAATTGTAACAAAAAATAAAAATTCAAAAACAGTCCCCAGCGGGAGGCGGAGGGAGAGGAAAATATAATAAGGTTGTCGCCGGACGGGAGACGCTAAAAGAAAAACTCCTGATGTGATTACAGTGGTGATTGAAAGTTTGGGCACCCCAGGTAAAAATTTTTATTAATGTGCATAAAGAAGCCAAGGAAAGATGGAAAAATCTCCAAAAGGCATCAAATTACAGATTAGACATTTTTATAATAAGTCAACAAAAATTAGTCGAGGCGTGAGATGACCAGGGAGTGAACAAGAACTTTGTTGTGTCATTGGTTAGAAAGGGGCCTACTTGCAGATTTTGCGGAGGTTGAGGCGGAAAGATTTGGACAGTGATTGGATGTGGAGCTTGAAGGAGAGTTCCAAGTCCAGGGCTACACCTAGGACCTTGGCATGCGGGGATGGACTGATAGTTGGGCCATCGATATTGACAGAGACATCGGGGGAAGAGGCATTTGGTGGAGGAAAACTTATAAGTTCAGTTTTGGATAGATTGAGTTTGAGGAAGTGGTGTGACATCCAGACTGATATATCGGATAGTAAATTAGTGATACGTGAGGAGACTGAGGGAGAGAGCTGAGGGGTGGATAAATAGATTTGGGCATCGTCAGCATAGAGATGGTATTGGAAGCCGTGGGAGGCTATCAGCTGCTTAAAGGGAAAAGTGTATAGATATTCTGCATGGACACCTTCGGAGTTATTACATTTACCTGAAAGCCATCGGCCATGGACCAAAAGACTAAAATACAATTCAAAATTGGAAGGTGGCCGTCACATTGATTGTTTGAAGATTTTTATTACTGTATATCATAGCTGTAATTTATTTCTTCTTATCTACTTTACTATCATCTTGTCAGAGAGAAATGTCAGTTTGGTAGAGATAAGGGGGGTAAAGACCACTGCTTGGTGGACAGAACCTGGAGTTGCCACCTCATCCCTTTAAACCCAAACACTTATGAATTACACAGGTACTGAGGCTAATTTAATGCATATAAGGCACCTGACAGTCTAGTTGGCTCCCAGTGCTACACTTTCCTATCTCAGCTTGGTTGGCTCCCAGAGCAGCCCTTCCCTTTGCCAGTCTGCTTGGCTTCCAGTTCTGCCCTTCCCTCATCCAGCCTGATTGGCTCCCAGTGATGTCTTTCCCTTTCCTAGTCTACCTGACTTCCCAGTCAGTGCTGGGACAAGGTAATCTAGAGCCCAGGGAATACATGCCAAACTGTGCCCCCCCCCCCCCTCCCACCAAGATGTATGATCATTCTGTGTCAGTAAAATTTCACCCCCCCACCCCAAAAAAAAATAAACAAAAAATAATCTACATGCTTACCCCCTAAGCATAAATTCCTCCCAGTACAAATACCCTCCCCTCATCCCTCCTCCCATTTTGAATACCTCCCTTCCAACACAAATCCCCACCTAAATCACCACCCTAGCACCCCCCGCCCTCCAAAGTTCACCTCCTAGTACAAATTTTATCCCCTGATGCCCCCTAAATTCCCCCTCATGACACAAATGCATCCCCCTTTAAATTTCTGGCAGCGCCCCCCCTACCTCACATACCACAGTGCCCAGGGCAGCCACCCCCTCCTGCCCACCCCTTGTCCTGGCCTGTCCTGCCTCCCAGTACTGCCCTTTCCTCTCCCAGCCCGACTCCTAGTGTAGCACCTCTCTTTCCCAGTCTACTTGGCTCCCAGTGCTGCCCTTTCCTCTTCCAGCAAGTGCTGCCCTTATCTCTGCCAGCCTGATTGGCTTTCAATACTGCCCTTCCTTCTGCCAGCCTGACTGGTTCCCAGTACTGCCCTTCCCTCCCCCAGCCTGATCCCCAGTGCAGCACCTCTCTTTCCCAGTCTACTTGGCTCCCAGTGCTGCCCTTTCCTCTTCCAGACAGTGCTTCCCTTCCTTCTGCCAGCCTGATTGGCTCCCAATACCGCCCTTCCCTCTGCTAGCCTGACTGATTCCCAGTGCTTCCCTTCCCTCTGCCAGTCTGACTGGTTCCCAGTGCTGCCCTTCCCTCTCCCAGCCTGACTCCCAGTGCAGCACCTCTCTTTCCCAGTCTACTTGGCTCCCAGTGCTGCCCTTTCCTCTTCCAGCCAGTGCTTCCCTTCCCTCTGCCAGTCTGATTGACTCTCAGTGCTGCCCTTCCCTCTGCCAGTCTGATTGGCTCTCAGAGCTTACCTTCCCTCTGCCAGTCTGATTGGCTCTCAGTGCTGCCCTTCCTCTGCCAGTCTGATTGGCTCTCAGTGCTGCCCTTCCCTCTCCTAGCATTAATGGGCAGCTGGTTTTGATTCCCAGGCTTCTTTCTTGCTATGAAAGTCTTTCCATTTGAGTGCAGCCTCGTCCTCTCTTTGGACTAAGGAATCCGTCTTGTAGGGGATAATTCATATCAATTTATAGCTTGGCTTTGATTAATTAAGCATAGCCGAACGTCTGATTGTACAAAGCGGCTCCCCGTCCTGACTATAAGGAGACGAGACAGGAAAGGTCATTTACAGCGCCGAAAGACATCCAAAAACTTTTCATCACCGCCTTAAAGAAAACCTGATGATGAAGATATCTGGGGATGCTGCTGGTGACCTGTGCAGCCTATGTCCTCTGCATCCTTGCATAACAAGCATGCAGCCAGGGAAGTCTGAACTCCTGCCTTGCATGTTCATTCTCTGTCAGTGACTCAACATAGGTCAACAATGGTCACTCCTACGTTATAACAGTCAATGTGTATAAGCCTTGAAGTGACAGGTGCCCTTTACCACCAAACTCCAGCCCGAACTTTCTTTCTATGACCCCCTGCTGAGGACATTTATCTTCACTTCCTGTGTGGTCTCTAGGACAGGAAGTGAGGAAAAATCTATGCAACAGGAAAAAAAAAAAATTGGCAGAATTTAAGCTGTTCAGAAAAATCCTGGATTGTACGAATTTTACCAGTAATATGAAAAGTTGCACAATAAATGTTTTTATACCTAAACCAAAACTATAACATGAGGTACAGGACAGCCACCTACTTGTTATTAGTTCCAGCAGCCTTGGAGTCACAATATCTTCTTCAGCTGGCAGTATATATATTCTTCAGTAATTAATTCTCTCCCAACCTAGATATTGATCAATCAGCCCTCTGTGACAGACAACATTAACGGGATGCTAGTTCTTGGTTCCCTGCAGCAGGGGGGGAGCATTGAATCTGATGTGGCGCCCCCGTATACCACTGGAAAAAGAAACACAAACAAAAGCGGCCTCTGAGTAGGTGAGAACATGAAAACCTGCACCCATCATAAACTAGAACCTTTATCTACAGTATCTCACAAAAGTAAGTACACCCCTCACATTTTTGTAAATATTTTGTTATATCTTTTCATGTGACAACACTTTGCTACAATGTAAAGTAGTGAGTGTACAGCTTGTATAACAGTGTAAATTTGCTGTCCCCTCAAAATAACTCAACACACAGCTATTAATGTCGAAACCTGCTGGCAACAAAAGTGAGTACACCCCTGAGTGAAATTGTCAAAAATGGGCTCAAAGTTTCAATATTTTGTGTGGCCACCATTATTTTCCAGCACTGCCTTAACCCTCTTGGGCATGGAGTTCACCAGAGCTTCACAGGTTGCCACTGGAGTCCTCTTCCACTCCTCCATGATGACATCACAGAGCTGGTGGATGTTAGAGACCTTGCGCTCCTCCATCTTCCATTTGAGGATGCCCCACAGATGCTCAATAGGGTTTAGGTCTGGAGACATGCTTGGTCAGTCCATCACCTTTACCCTCAGCTTCTTTAGCAAGGCAGTGGTCATCTTGGAGGTGTGTTTGGGGTCGTTATGTTGGAATACTGCCCTGCAGCCCAGTCTCCAATGGGAGGGGATCATGCTCTGCTTCAGTATGTCACAGTACATGTTGGCATTCATGGTTCCCTCAATGAACTGTAGCTCCCCAGTGCCGGCAGCACTCATGCAGCCCCAGACCATGACACTCCCACCACCATGCTTAACTGTAGGCAAGACACACTTGTCTTTGTACTCCTCACCTGATTGCCATCACACACGCTTGACACCATCTGAACCAAATAAGTTTATCTTGGTCTCATCAGACCACAGGACATGGTTCCAGTAATCCATGTCCTTAGTCTGCTTGTCTACAGCAAATTGTTTGCGGGTTATATTGTGCATCATCTTTTAGAAGAGGCTTCCTTCTGGGAAGACAGCCATGTAGACCAATTTGATGCAGTGTGCGGCGTATGGTCTGAGCGCTGACAGGCTGACCCCCCACCCCTTCAACCTCTGCAGCAATGCTGGCAGCACTCATACGTCTATTTCCCAAAGACAACCTCTGGATATGATGCTGAGCACATGTACTCAACTTCTTTGGTTGACCATGGCAAGGCCTGTTCTGAGTGGAACCTGTCCTGTTACACCGCTGTATGGTCTTGGCCACCGTGCTGCAGCTCAGTTTTAGGGTCTTGGCAATTTTCTTATAGGCCATCTTTATGTAGAGCAACAATTCTTTTTTTCAGATCCTCATCTTCTTATAGCCTAGGCCATCTTTATGTAGAGCAACAATTCTTTTTTTCAGATCCTCAGAGAGTTATTTGCCATGAGGTGCCATGTTGAACTTCCAGTGACCAGTATGAGAGAGTGAGAGCGATAACACCAAATTTAACACACCTGCTCCCCATTCACCCCTGAGACCTTGTAACACTAACGAGTCACATGACAACGGGGAGGGAAAATTACTAATTGGGCCCAATTTGGACATTTTCACTTTTGTTGCCAGCGGTTCAGACATTAATGGCTGTGTGTTGAGTTATTTTGAGGGGACAGCAAATTTACACTGTTATACAAGCTGTACACTCACTACGTTACATTGTAGCAAAGTGTCATTTCTTCAGTGTTGTCCCATGAAAAGATAGAATAAAATATTTACACAAATGTGAGGGGTGTACTTACTTTAGTGAGATACTGTATGTTGCAGAGTTCCCCCCTTTTTTTTTTTATAACCAAAATGATTTTTTTTTTTTTACCACACATTTCCCTTTAATTCACGGCTCAGAATGCGGTATTATCCAGAGCCGAACAGAAAAACAGTTTAACAAACAGAAAATATTTTACTTATCTGTAAGAACAGAGAGAAGAGTCGGCGCTCCATATGGCACATACTATAAACGGTTGCTTACACGCTGTTCTCTTCAGCTGTGTCAAAATATATATTTGCAGCAAGCGGAGTTTTTTTTTTTTTTTGTTTCCTTGTTGGAAAACTTCTGATCTGACACAATCCACTTTTTGCCCTGGAGTGACCCCGGCGTTGTCACCCGCTGGAAATCAACCCTCAATAAAGAGGGCAATCAGGGGCTCAATACTCGCCCCCTTTATCAGGGGTGAGAAACAAGGTAACAAAGGAAAATCAAGCTCTAGTAGGGTAGATCCTGGTGCACATACTTGGAATAAGAGAAAAAAAAAAAACTCCAGACACAAAATGTTTTATTCAAATATATTCCCCAATAGCCATAATGGATATAAATCCACTTTGTGTGCCCCAAACGCCTTTGCAAACCCAGATATCACCTTGGAAAAGTAGCAGTGACATCATCACTGTGCTGTAGATAGCCTATGCAGAGAACAGATCTGTGGGAGGGGCCCAGTAGGCTCCACCCACTATAGGTGAGGGCGGAGACAAGACCAGTCCCCTTGCACAAGGAGAGAGAGCAGCAGTGAGCGGTCTTTATTACAGGAAGTCTCATTCTAGATTGTGGCCCCGATCTGGAAGAAATACACGAAACGCACTGAGATTTATGAAGAATACACATGATGAATGGATTTAGACAACATTTGTTTATCCCGGAGTTCAGCTTTAACCACCTCAGTACCCCGCCATAGTCAAAAGATGGCTACAACTCGTCACTATAGTTCTAGGAGGGTGCCCATGGATACCTCGTGTGCACCCCCCAGGGTTGCCCGCTGTGACCACTGTGTCCTTTCACAGATCGAGGTAAAGGGCCAATCACAGAGGCCCTTTATCATAGGATCAGTTGTGATTTGACACAGCTGATCCCATGATAAAGAAACTTGCTGGGTATCAGCATTTCTTTCCTCACCCGCTGTCATTGTGTGAAGAAAGGAGAGCTGATAACCAGCAAGGCTGACAGAGCACATTTACAGTGATAATTAGAGTGCTGATCATCAATGTAGCCCCATCAGTGCAACTTATTAGGGCCTATCAGTGCAGCCGCACCAGTGCCCATCACTGCCGCCTCACTAGTGCCCATAAGTGCTGCCTCATCAGTACAGCCTTGTCAGTGCTGCCTGACCAGTGCCCATCAGTGCAGCCTCATCAGTGCCCACCAGTGCAGCCTTATCAGTGCAGACTTGTAAGTGCCTCCTTATCAGTGAAACTTATCAATGCCCATCAGTGCAGCCTCACCAATGTTCATCAATGCCAGCTTTTAGAGCCCATCAGTGCAGCCTCACCAGTGCCCATCAGTGCAGCCTCATCAGTGCCTCCTCATCAGTGCAGCCTATCAGTGTCCATCAGTGCATCTTAAAAGTGTCTATCAGTGCAGCCTCACCAGTGCCCATTAGTGCTGCCTCACCAGTGCCCATCAGTGCCACCTCTTCAGTGCAGCCTCATCAATGCCTCCTCTTAAGAACAGCTTATCAGTGTTCATCAGTGCAGCTTATCAGTGCCCATCAGTGCAGCCTCATCAGTGCCACCTCATCAGTGCAGCCTCATCAGTGCAGCCTATCAGTGTCCATCAGTGCATCTTATCAGTGCAGCCTCACCAGTGCCCATCAGTGCCACCTCTTCAGTGCAGCCTCATCAATGCCTCTTCATCAGTGCAGCTTATCAGTGTCCATCAGTGCAGCCTCATCAGTGCAGCCTATCAGTGTCCATCAGTGCATCTTATGAGTGCAGTCTCACCAGTGCCCACCAGTGCCACCTCTTCAGTGCAGCCTCATCAATGCCTCTTCATCAGTGCAGCTTATCAGTGCCTATCAGTGCAGCCTCATCAGTGAAGAAGAAAATTACTTATTTTCAAATTATAACAATAAAAAGGTTTTTGTTTTTTTTTTCAAAAAAGTTTTGCTTAGCAAAAAAGGAACACCCCCACCCCCCGTGGTGATAAAATACCACTAAAAGAAAGCTCTATCTGTCTAAAAAGATTATAAAAATGTCATATGGGTACAGTGCTGCATGACCGCGCAATTGCCATTCAAAGTGTGACAGCGCTGAAAGCTGATAATTGGCCTGTGTTAAAAGCAGCATTTCTGATGCCCAGTGTGCCTAAGGCTTTAGAATAAATGGAAGGAAAACCCTCGTCCTATGGTGATTTCAGCGATTTGGAAATGCGGGCAGAAACGCGCCGATTTTGCCCACGATTCCGAATTGCTCGGATGCGAATTAGGGCCTAAAAAAACCTCTGTGCGCTGCGTTCAGCTGTGTTTTACTTTCCTCGTTCTGTCTTTTAGTAAGTCTCACACAAAGTTCCTTTATTTGACTTTCTGACTTTTTCGCACGCCGCCGAAAGTTTTCCTCCAACTTTTTTCAAAACCGAGAAAATAAAAATAATCCTTTGGCTGCGGCAGATTGTTGTGTGAACGCTCCACACATAACGCGCCACTTTAATCTGCAGCAATTAGACTTTCGCTAATTGGGGCTCGGCAGTAACGTTATATGACTTTTCCAGCGCGGCTCATTAATACCTCGCGCCTCGTCATCAAGCAGACAGGTGTTGAGGGGAAAGACTTTTGCATTATTTTTCTTTTTTTTTTTTAGATTTTCCAAAAAAAAAAAAAAAAAGATATTTTTTTTGTTCTTTTGCAAAATAAACAAATCTGCGGCGGAGTGTTTGAGATCTCCCTGTAGAAGCTGATTAGGGAAGGGAAACATCTGTCTGCCGAAATGGAGAGATTGCCGGGTACAAATAATAGAAGAGGTCCGGAGACTTTGAAGGGAACTTTACTGCTCTGTTTGGGATGTTTTTCAGTCATGGTTTTTTTTCACGATGAGTCGACACCTCCAGGGTTTGTGGACTCCTGGGACAATGATTTGCATGGCTCCACCCACTATCTTTGTGTTTTTGGGTTGAAGGGAACTATATGGAGGTACAACTGGGCTTTGTAGTCGGCCATTGGGTTTCTGATACTCCAGCACTACATAGCCAAGCGTTTGTTCTGTTCACCTCTTCTCTATTCAGTTATAATCTGCTCAAGCATGGGCATCCGCAGGGGGGAGGGGAGGAGGGGGAGGGGGCAAGTGCCCCCTTCCTGGAATCTCAACTTCTCCTTTAAAGTAAGGTGACCAGATTTTTCAAATGAAATCCGGGGACATTTTTTATTTTTTTTTGCCAAATGGCACAGGACTTCATAAAACACAGAGCGCTGGGCACAGGACTACATAATACACAGAGTGCTGGGCACAGGACTACATAATACACAGAGCGCTGGGTACAGGACTGCACAATACAAGGAGCACTGGGTACAGAACTGCATAATACACAGAGCACTGGGCACAGGACTTCATAAAACACAGAGTGCTGGGCACAGGACTTCATAAAACACAGAGTGCTGGGCACAGGACTACATAATACACAGAGCACTGGGCACAGGACTGCATAATACACAGAGCGCTGGGCACAGAACTGGATAATACACAGAGCGCTGGGCACAGGACTACATAATACACAGAGCGCTGGGCACAGAACTACATAATACATAGAGCACTGGGCACAGAACTACATAATACACAGAGCGCTGGGTACAGGACTGCACAATACACAGAGCGCTGGGTACAGGACTGCACAATACACAGAGCACTGGGTACAGAACTGCATAATACACAGAGCACTGGGCACAGGACTACATAATACACAGAGCGCTGGGCACAGAACTACATAATACACAGAGCGCTGGGTACAGGACTACATAATACACAGAGCGCTGGGAACAGAACTACACAATACACAGAGCGCTGGGTACAGTACTGAACAATACAGAGTGCTGGGCACAGAACTACATAATACACAGAGCACTGGGCACAGAACTACATAATACACAGAGTGCTGGGTACAGGACTACATAATACACAGAGCGCTGGGTACAGGACTGCATAATACACAGAGCGCTGGGCACAGGACTACATAATATACAGAGCATTGGGCATAAGACTACATAATACACAGAGCGCTGGGCACGGGACTACATAATACACAGAGTGCTGGGCACAGGACTGTATAATACACAGAGCGATGGGAACAGAACTACATAATACACAGAGCGCTGGGTACAGAACTACATAATACACAGAGCACTGGGCACAGGACTACATAATACACAGAGCGCTGGGTACCGGACTGCATAATACACAGAGCGACACACATAAGACATGTTCTTCAGGATCTTAACTGTCATATTCTTAGCTAATGGGGGGGCTGCATTTTGGCACAGGTCCAAGATAGGTGAAAGGTGAATCTGTATTTCTCAGGATCAGTGGCGGCTGGACCACACCATACCCGCCCCCCCCCCCGGACCACACCAGCCCCAGCGCGCACACCATACCCCCCCCCCCTGGACCACACCAACCCGCACACCATACCCGCCCCCCCCCCCGGACCACACCAGCTCCAGCCCGCACACCATACCCCCCCCCCCCCCCCCCCCGGCTCTCTCACTCTGAACTGACTTGTGGAGGGCAGGCAGCTGCGTTGGCGGCGGCTTCCCCCTCAGTCTCCTTCGTGGGTCGGGCTTCCCCTGTGTCTCCTCGCTCCTCCTCCTTGGCCAATAGCATAGCTTCTCCTTTCGACCAATCGGGAAACAGGTGCCAGGACCCACTTCCTGATTGGCCTGCAGGAGAATCCGTGTGACAATAGCGAATGTTCACTATTGTCACACAACTGGGTGGGCTCAGGGTGCAGTGCTCTGCCTCTGATCACATGCTCCAAAAAAAGAAAAACCCCATTGGAATCCATGCGCCCGGCATTCTGGATGTAGATTACGGGGCCAGACGCATGGATGGGGGGAGGGCGGTGCCCCTGCGCCCCCAATGGACGGGGGGGGGGGGCACTGCTCAGGATACATTTGGAACCCATAGAAAAGAACCCAAACTTTTTTTTTTTTTTTTTTAACCTAACAATGCACTGGTAATATAGGACTGACAATCCTGACATTGCATGGTCAACATATAGGCAATCCTGACATTGCATGGTCAACAAATGGGCAATCCTGACATTGCATGGTTAACATATCGGCAATCCTGATATTTCATGGTCAACATATGGGCAATCCTGACATTGCATGGTCAACATATGGGCAATCCTGATATTGCATGGTCAACATATGGGCAATCCTGACATTGCATGGTCAACATATGGGCAATCCTGATATTGCATGGTCAACATATGGGCAATCCTGACATTGCATGGTCAACATATGGGCAATCCTGATATTGCATGGTCAACATATGGGCAATCCTGATATTGCATGGTCAACATATGGGCAATCCTGACATTGCATGGTCAACATATGGGCAATCCTGACATTGCATGGTCAACATATGGGCAATTCTGACATTGTATGGTCAACATATGGGCAATCCTGACATTGCATGGTCAACATATGGGCAATCCTGACATTGCATGGTCAACATATAGGCAATCCTGACATTGCATGGTCAACATATGGGCAATCCTGATATTGCATGGTCAACATATGGGCAATCCTGACATTGCATGGTCAACATATGGGCAATCCTGATATTGCATGGTCAACATATGGGTAATCCTGACATTGCATGGTCAACATATGGGCAATCCTGACATTGCATGGTCAACATATGGGCAATCCTGATATTGCATGGTCAACATATGGGCAATCCTGACATTGCATGGTCAACATATGGGCAATCCTGACATTGCATGGTCAACATATGGGCAATCCTGATATTGCATGGTCAACATATGGGCAATCCTGATATTGCATGGTCAACATATGGGCAATCCTGACATTGCATGGTCAACATATGGGCAATCCTGACATTGCATGGTCAACATATGGGCAATCCTGACATTGCATGGTCAACATATGGGCAATCCTGATATTGCATGGTCAACATATGGGCAATCCTGATATTGCATGGTCAACATATGGGCAATCCTGACATTGCATGGTCAACATATGGGTAATCCTGACATTGCATGGTCAACATATGGGCAATCCTGACATTGCATGGTCAAAATATGGGCAATCCTGATACTGCATGGTCAACATATGGGCAATCCTTACATTGCATGGTCAACATATGGGCAATCCTGACATTGCATGGTCAACATATGGGCAATCCTGATATTGCATGGTCAACATATGGGCAATCCTTACATTGCATGGTCAACATATGGGCAATCCTGACATTGCATGGTCAACATATGGGCAATCCTTACATTGCATGGTCAACATATGGGCAATCCTGACATTGCATGGTCAACATATGGGCAATCCTGATGTTGCATGGTCAACATATGGGCAATCCTGACATTGCATGGTCAACATATGGGCAATCCTGATGTTGCATGGTCAACATATGGGCAAAAATCACAATGCAAGGGCAATATGCTCAAAGCAGAAGTAATAAATGGACAACCAATGGACAATACTGACAATGCTTGGTCAACATATGGACAATTTTCACAATGCATAAGCAACAAATGGGCAATCCTGACAATACGTGAGCAACAAATGGGAAACCCTGCACACTGCATGGGCAACAAATGAACAATCCTAAAAATGCACAATAAACATATGGGCAATTCTTATAATATGAGTGCAACAAACAGACAATCATTACAATACGACATCTTGTTTATAATATCAATTTTCATGTTCCCAGGTAATAGAAGGCAGAAGGACAGGTGATTCTTTAATCCCCCAGGAGCCATTTAAAGATTTTTTTTTTACCCTTAAAAACACTTTGATTTCAACTTCCTCATTAATTTTAACTTCCTCATTAACTCCAACGCATTTCGCCAAAATGGTAACATTTTGTTAAATGCCCAAATGTTTGCTGAAATGCCCTCAGTGTCACTCCCTACTCTGGAACTTTCCATTCTTTACCAGAGACCTTAATTGAGAGACTTACACCAGCAGTCATTGCCGACCTCCTTCTGAAAATGCTAACCGCCTGGCTGTCACGCACACCCTCTGGCTTTCATACCTTGCGTCATCAAGCCAGGACATGTACTGTATGTTACACTACGCACGTTGTCCTATTTTTCTCAGACTGCAGTGGCCGTAACGCCTCAAGCGTTAAATTTACCTGCTGCAAACTTGCCCGAAATTGCCCCCAAATGAGAATTGTTACATATTATAGGCACGCTCCGCTTTTCTTCCCCCACCGGGGATCTTAAAAAACAAAAAACACACTAAAGTACAAAATATAAAATTAGAAATAAAAATTTGTTTACGCTGCGCGGTTTCCATCTCCCTGCCGCGCAGGGCCTCGAGACGCAGCGCCGAACAAATCTAAAATCGCTTTCAGTCCAATAAATCCTTTATTTGTCCTCAGATAGCCGCGACGGCGGCAGCAGCACCTGCGCCCGTTATCTAGAGTGTCAAGGCGCCACGCCGGGCGCGATGGGAGACGTCGGCGAGAGATTCGCATGTCACCGGCAATATGTCTCTATAATATAACCGGCTCGTTTCCAGCGCTGACACAATCAAGCTCGTCCACATCTGTGCCGCCCCGCTGTAACCACCATCGGATCGCTGCGTTAAATAAGAAGGCGCTCTTCTAATTCCCCCCCCCCTCCCCCCGCCTCTGTCTGCCTCCCCTTTATTGCATTTACTCTGAGTGAAGTTTGTAATCTACTGAGCTGACAGTGAATTATGCGCCGGCCGCGGAGACTAACGTGCGGCGAGATGGATTTGTTTATTTACAGGCGATGGAGCGCTCTCCGCGTTTTTACAATTTGCTCTCCCTCCTAGAAGCCGGGGGGGGGGGGGGGGGGAGCAGCAATCTGATGAGTCCATCCAGGGGAGACACAATGAGTGGCGGAGATAATCGAGGATCGGCAAGTCTCAGTAACTTTACAAGTCCGCACCAATACATTTCCGAAACGTCACAACATACGCAATTTTTTTTTATTTTATTTTTTTACCTTTTTATCATTAAACATCCATCCTGAGCTCCAGACAGCGACTTTGCCTAGGCTGAGATGATGTCATCAATCTGCTGCAGGCAGGAGGAAGCATTTTCTTAGTCTCCCCTTTTCCCCAGTAATTAGACATGTGGGGTTCATTTCAAATCAAAAATTCGGACAAAATTTTCGGTATTCGGAGATTTAGAGGAATCTGAATTTCTGAATGACAATGGTAACGAATTTAAACAAATCCAAAATAATGAAACAAAATTTCATCCGAAATTCGAAAACGAAATCCGCTTTAACCACTTCTGGACCGGAAGATTTTCCCCCTTAATGATATTAATATTTTGTGATTCGGCACAGAATTACTTTAACCACTTAAGCCCCGGAGGATTTGGCTGCTCAAAGACCAGACCCTATTTTGCGATTCAGCACTGCGTTATTTTAACGGAAAATTGCGCGGTCGTGCGACACTGTACCCAAATAAAATTGACGTCCTTTTTATACCACAAACAGAGCTTTCTTTTGGTGGTATTTGATCACCTGTGCGATTTTCATTTTTTGCGCTATAAACAAAAAAAGAGCGACAATTCTGAAAAAAAAAAAAAAATATTTTTCACATTCTGCTATAGGAAATTCTCAAAATAAAAAAAAAGTAAAAATCAAAATTTTTTAACATTTTAGGCCAATTTGTTTTCTGCTACATATTTTTGGTAAAAAAAAAATAGCAATAAGCGTATTTTGATTGGTTTGCGCAAAAGTTATCACTGGAAAGATTTATGTCATTTTTTATTTATTTGTTTTTTTTACTAGTAATGGCGGCAAACTGCGATTTTTAGTGGGACTGCGACATTGCGGCAGACAGATCGGACCCCTAACTGACATTTTTGACACTTTTGGGGGTACCAGTGACATTACTACAGTAATCAGTGCTAAAAAGATGCACTGTTACTGTAATAATGACACTGGCAGGGAAAGGGTTAACATTGTGGATGATCAAGGGGTTAAATGTGAGCCTAGGGGAGTGATTCTAACTGTGAGGGGGCGTGGCTTCTTAAATGATCATAGAGACCTGTGATCCTATATAGAAGGATTACAGGAGATCTGTGATTATTCCAGGGAGAAGAACGGTCAGCTCTGTTTACAACAGCCAACAGTCCTTCTCTCTCAGCGGGGAGCGATCGCGGGTGTCAGGCGGCAATCGGAGTCCCCGCTGCCGAGTTGTGGTGGCATGTACTCGCCCCCTAGCTGCCTGCTCCCCTCCGACGTAGACCAATGTCAATTCGCTCAGGAGAGCCACATTGCCGCAGTAAAAAGGCGGCGGCCAGTCGGGAATCAGTTAAGAATCCATCCTGAGCAACAGACAGTGACTTTGCCTAGGCTGAGATGATGTCATCAATCTGCTGCAGGCAAGAGGAAGCATTTTCTTAGTCTCCCCTTTTTCCCAGTAATTAGACATGTGCGGTTCATTTAGTTCCAAATCAAAAATTAGACGGACCACACCATATCTCCTCCCCCCCCTGGACTGGCGGGCAGCAGCGGCAACTTCCCCCTCGGTCTCCTCTGTGGGTCGGGCTTCCCCTGCATCTCCTCCTCCTTGGCCAATAGCATGGCTTCTCCTTTCTGCCAATTGGGAAACGGCACTCAAGACCCGCTTCCTGATAGGCCAGGAGGAGAATCCGTGTGACAATAGCGAATATTCATTCACTATTGTCACACAACTGGGCGGGCTCAGGGCGCAGTGCTCTGCGCCCCGAGCCCACCCTTTTTTGAAGCCTATTAGAGCCTCTGGCTCTAATCATGTGCTTAAAAAAAAAAAACCCCAATTGGAATCCATGCGTGTAGATTAGGGGACCGGACGTATAGATAGGGGGGGGGGGGCGGCGTCCCTGTGCCCCAAACGAAGGGGCTGCCACTGCCACAGAGTGAATATCAAGCAGTCCTTACAGGGGCAGTGCTACATAAATATACATTTTTGGGTTGACCTACCAGAAGGGTCCTTGCCTCCTGGGATGCTGCCAGGAGAGAGTGACAACGCTCTGTCCCTAGCTGCTAACAGTGCCCTGTGTTGTCACCCTGCCACAGGAAACAAGACCACCACTACCTGTAGATCTGCAAACACACAGAGAACCATAAAACTGCCCTCATGACAGCACACAACTGCACATTGTGATCTGACCATGTTTGTTTGTTTCAGCGATCAGCACATTATATAATAACCAAGCACAAAGAATTTCAACACTGAGTTGTTTTAGTTGCTCAGTGACAAAGAATGTGGAACTGTAACTTTGATAATCGGAGTCCTCCCTTAGGCAAAAAAACATTTGCATTCACTGCTGGGAAATGAATGAAATTAACTTTCTACCTCTCAATGGAAAGCCCAGCACTAGAGGTGCGGAAGAATGCTTGCAAAGAAACCGGGGGGTCTATATGAGTAGGGAGGGCAGACAAGTTCCAGCCATTACTACAGTGCATCCGGAAAGTATTCACAGCGCTTCACTTTTTCCACATTTTGTTACAGCTTTATTCCAAAATTGATTCAATTAATTTTTTTCCTCAAAATTCTACAAACAATCCCCCATAATGTGAAAGAAGTTTGTTTGAAATCCTTGTAAGTTTTTTTAAATAATTAATAAAAAAACTAAAAAAATCCCATGTATATAAGTATTCACAGCCTTTGCCATTACACGCAAAATTGAGCTCAGGTGCATTCTGTTTTCACTGATCATCCTTGAGACGTTTCTACAACTTGATTGGAGTCCACCTGTGGTAAATTCAGTTGATTGGACATGATTTGGAAAGGCACACACCTGTCTATATAAGCTCCCACAGTTAACAGTGAATGTCAGAGCTAAAACCAAGCCATGAAGGACAAGGAATTGTCTGTAGACCTGTGAGACAGGATTGTATGGAGGCACAGATCTGGGGAAGGGTACAGAAAAGATTCTGCAGCATTGAAGATCTCAATGAGCACAGTGGTCTCCATCATCCGTAAATGGAAGAAGTTTGGAAGCACTAGGACTCTTCCTAGAGCGGGCCGCTGGGCCAAACTGAGCGATCGGGGGAGAAGGGTCTTAGTCAGGGAGGTGACCAAGAACCTGATGGTCACTCTGACAGAGCTCCAGCTTCTCTTTGTGGAGAGAAGAGAAACTTCCAGAGGAACAACCATCTCTGCAGCACTCCACCAATCAGGCCTGTATGGTAGACTGGCCAGAAGGAAGCCACTCCTCAGTAAAAGGCACATGACAGCCAGCCTGGAATTTGCCAAAAGGCACCTGAAGGACTCTCAGACCATGAGAAACAAAATTCTCTGGTCTGATGAAACAAAGATTGAACGAATTGGTCTGAATGGCAAGCGTCATGTCTGGAGGAAACCAGGCACCACTCATCACCTGGCCAATACTATCCCTACAGTGAAGCATGGTGGTGGCAGCATCATGCTGTGGGGATGTTTTTCAGCGGCAGGAACTGGGAGACTAGTCAGGATTGAGGGAAAGATGAATGCTGCAATGTACAGAGACATCCTTGATGAAAACCTGCTCCAGAATGCTCTAGATCTCAGACTGGGGCGAAGGTTCATCTTCCTACAGGACAACAGCCCTAAGCACACAGAGCCAAGATAACAAAGAAGTGGCTACGGGACAACTCTGTGAATGTCCTTGAGTGGCCCAGCCAGAGCCCAGACTTGAACCCGATTCAACATCTCTAGAGAGATCTGAAAATGGCTGTGCACCGACGCTCCCTATCAAACCTGATGAAGCTTGAGCGGTCCTGCAAAGAAGAATGGGAGAAACTGCCCAAAAATAGGTGTGCCAAGCTTGTAGCATCATACTCAAAAAGACTTGAGGCTGTAATTGGTGTCATAGATGCTTCACCAAAGTATTGAGCAAAGGGTGGGAATACTTACGTACGTGGGATTTTTTTCGTTTTTTTATTTTAAATACATTTGCAAAGATTTCAAACAAAGTTCTTTCACGTTATCATTATGGGGTATTGTTTGTAGAATTTTGAGGAAAATTATGAATTTAATCCATTTTGGAATAAGTCGGTAACATAAAATGTAGAAAACCTGAAGCGCTGTGAATACTTTCCAGATGCATTGTAGCTCACTTCTGAATTAGATAATACAGTATATGCTTCTTGCTCTTTTTCTGGTGCCCATCCGAGTTCCTATAAATGTAATATCCTCGCAGAGAAGACGGGGGAGCACACCACATATGAGCCTCGGTGCCACCTTCGGAAAGTATATGTCTACATGAGGTTGGCTTGCTGGTTCAACAAAGGGCATGGAAAATAACATGCAAACTAAAATACATATTACCAGTTCATGCGCTGATCCAGGTTCGGCGAACATCGCCGCTACATAGAACAAAAGAAAGATAAGCACAGTGTTCCCCGGCATTTTTGTCAAGTGCATGGGAGCAGTACGGTGGGATTGGAGTTATTTGGCATTGAGGCAATTTCTATGGCTCTGCCCGAGGTTGAAAGGTTTTCGCGACTTTGTATGCCTGAAACCTATTGGATTTTCACACTCAACTCCATGTCCCCCAATGGTTTAAATGAGGAGTTGGAAGCCAGCACTTTGATTTAACTTTGTGAATAATATATTTTTCAAAATATTTTTGTATCACCCCCCCCCCCGTCTTCCCCCCCTTTTTTTGTAACCAATTCTTTTGATTTTTAATTTTTAATATGTAGTATTCAATATTTTGTAAACTTGTATTTGGTTGCTTTATTCTGACTCCTGTTGGGGTTGTTTTTCCCACTAGTGGTATTATCATGTCTGTTCACCGTTAAGTTATGAGTGAGGAATTAAAGCGGAGTTCAGGGCACAAAATCGACCTAATCGATTTTGTGCCCATTCGCTTACTTTGCTTCACCTGAAAAGTAATTGGATAGTTAGGATTTTTTTTTTTACTTACCTTGTAATTGTAAAAGAAATACTCACCTTTTTTCACTTCCTCCCTCTGTGGCCTCGGCCCACGCCGTCTCTTCCGGTTTGCAATGATTCCTGGGAGCTGAACGTCATCGCTCCCAGGAATCAATGCGACGGCAATGGCCCCGCTCGTCACTTCTGGTGCGACGCCGCATTCCCTGCTAAACAGCTTCTGGGCATGCCCAGAAGCTGTGTAGGAATGCGGCGCAGCGCCGGAAGTGACGAGAGGGGCCGGTGAAGGCGCATTCTGGGAGAAGAAGACGCGGAAGAGGACGCAGAAGAGGATCACGCTGGCTTGAGCTGCCCACAACAGAGATGGCAACGCTGTGGAAGAAATTTTATAAGTGAGTATTTCTTCTTGCAGGTAAGTGCGAACCGGGACAGATCAGAGGCTAGCCATTGTGGAATGTACTAGCCCTGACTGTCCCGGGGGTATGTTCATTGAAAAAATGTTTTTGTGCCCGGAATTCTGCTTTAAGTTGCTCTCATATATTAGGTGGAGGGGCACTAGTAGGGGCAGGACCTGAAGAAGGTGGCCACGCCTCTGAAATGCAAAGTCATAGCAACCCCCTGTGATGAAGTGATTTTGGGGGGGGCTGTTCTTTTGAAGCCTCTCTGAAGCTCCTCTGGTTGTGGCTTTGACGGCTCTCCTTCCCGTCTTCTGGCGCATGCGCGGCGCCGGCTGGACCAGGCGCACGCACACTCCGAGCGGCTGACCCTAAGATGGAAGCCTCCATCTCCAGGAGTCTCAGTTCACAGGAGGCAGAGTGCACCGGGACAGTTAGCAGGAGTGCGGTCATTCACTACAGATAGCTGCGGACATCCTGGGGTTATTGATGTATCGATGTGCCCACATTTCATCTGTTCCATGTGAGTGTATTATTGACTGTTTTAACTTTCATCCTAAATAAACGGTGTTATGCTAGGGCGGTCGTGCGCTCTTTTCCTCTATTTTATTTTCCATTATGGAAAATAACATGACAGCCAAGAACTGCCGACCCCATAAAAAAATGTATCGAGCTTGGGGTGTGACAAGTGTGTATGAGACAAACAGAAGATACACCATCTTAGCCAACCAGTCCTCCAGCCTTGTGATTGGGTGTGACAAGGCCTCTCTATCGTATATGCCAATCGGCACAGTGAGGAAAATTCAGTTGACCAGTCAGTTGACCAAAACAGCACAATTCACACAAAAAGCTGCTCAATTACACTCACAAAAATTTACTGGCGGCATCCATCCCAAATTATTGTAGAAAAACAGGGAAGAGATCCCTACATGGGATTTCCCCAAGGAAACGGGGGAAGGGGATGTTTGTGATGCCTGAAAAGTAGCTGAATCCGTATGGAATGTAGGAGGCAATAGATATAAAAGAAATTAACTTTATTTCAAAACTTCATAAACAATGTTGTATATAGCTTTTCAAACACATTTAAAATATAACATACATTTATATAAAACCTCAGTACAATGTCAAGAAGAGGCAGATACCAAATAGACGTATATGTAGAGCAAGGAGTATATCTCTACGTAGGACCCCGAACCCCTACGCGTTTCAACTTGATAAAGTCTTCCTCAGGGGGTATATTGGTCCACAGCTCCTTGTAAAGCATATCTACATGCATGGTACAAAGAACAGGTAAGTAATATACATATGCATCACAGATATAGACACATTTGGGGCATATATACATATAGGTAAAACACTTACATAAATATGTGGTCCACTCAGCCTTATATCCTAAATTTGACAAGTACAGACTGTATGGGTTGTACAATCCTGATGGCCCAGTGATGCACCTTTTTTCTTCACTGCATTCTTCTTTCTCTCCTTCCCCTTTCTTTTCCGCCAGGTCTGCTTCTGTCCAGTTTTGCCCTTGCCCCTTGTGGTTCCTGGTTGAGGGCTGCCGTCCTGATGCGTCCCTGGGCCATCGGGACTGTACAACCCATAGAGTCTGTACTTGTCAAATTTAGGATATAAGGCTGAGTGGACCACATATTTATGTAAGTGTTTTACCTATATGTATATATGCCCCAAATGTGTCTATATCTGTGATGCATATGTATATTACTTACCTGTTCTTTGTACCATGCATGTATATATGCTTTACAAGGAGCTGAGGGACAATATACCCCCTGAGGAAGACTATATCAAGTTGAAACGCGTAGGGGTTCGGGGTCCTATGTAGAGATATACTCCTTGCCCTTCATATACGTCTATGTGGTATCTGCCTCTTCTTGACATTGTACTGAGGTTTTATATAAATGTATGTTATATTTTAAATGTGTTTGAAAAGCTATATACAAGATTGTTTATGAAGGTTTGAAATAAAGTTAATTTCTTTTATATCTATTGCCTCATACATTCCATATGGATTCAGCTACTTTTCAGGCATCACAAACATCCCCCTTCCCCCGTGTTCTAGCACAATTCACACATTATTTTTTAAAGTCATTGCCTGGCAGTCATGGCAATCCTCCGGCTTCAGTACATTCTGGCCTGCTGGATCCTGAAAATACGTGCAGCAAGTGAAGTCAGCGCTCCCGATCTGCATACTTGTTCCAGGGAAATGACTGCGCATTTATTGAAGCCAGAGGATCGCCATACCAGCCAGGAAATCGCCAACACAGCCAGGAAACTGGCTTAAAGAGAAGGTCAGCAGCTGATCAAAGCTGAATTTTCAGGAGGTTTCCACAGGAAATAATGTAATATATTTTCATGCGGCGCCCGAAAGTTCCAAATGACTGTTCTCAATAATAAACAGACCAAGAAAAGACACATATAAATGTTTTTTTTTCCTGGAGAAAAGACAATCATGACTCATCATTGGTATATAACGCCGCAGACCAGCCGCAGGTAATCCACGTAATTCTACATTGTTTCCATGTCAGCTGAACCATCCAGCTTCAGGTGTCTTCATCCAGTGCTGGTCAGACCGGTCCTATCACTGTCCCCGAGCCATGATCTCTGGGTGTATGTAGGCCATCTGTCTTCTAAAGCTTTTCTCTATGTTTTCTCCAGTCCCGATGATATACAATCCCACAATTCTAACAGTCGACATCAAATGGGCCACATACAATCCACCAACCCCAAGCTTCAGGGTGTCATTGTTCTCCAATCACCAAGGATCCGTAAGTCATTGTTCTGGGACCCCCAAGTGCCAGTATATCATTGTAGTTGGAACAAGTGTCAGTAAGTCCTTTTTCTAGAACCCCCAAGTGTCAATGGGCTTCATTCACAAAGTGGTATCTTCCATATTAACCACTTACCGCAAATCGACGTAGGTCTACATTGGCTTCAATAAGTGGCTGTACCGGGTGATGCCTGCAGCTAGAGGCATCATCCTGGTACCATTTGTTAGAGCCGGTGGTTGGCTTTCAGGCGTTAACGACCGATGCGGCTCGGGAGCTGCTCAATCGTTCCCCTAGCGAGCGGGAGGGACCGCCCCCCCCTCCCGCCACCTTCTGTGGCTCTGCCCGGGTCTCCCGTCCCACCCGAGCAACCAGCCAGCATGTCCACCGGATTCGGCTTCGATCGGGTCTCCGATGACGTAACCCTGAGGCGGCGTCCATTACGTCACGTCCGGGTTACTCGGCTGCTAAAGGCGCCAAATTTAAAAAGTGACTTTATTCAAAAATTCAGTTTTTGGCATTTTGAATACATTGAAGTGCAGTGGAGGAGTTTGGGGTCTTTTAGATCCCCCGATCCCCCCATAAAAACTACCTGTCACTGCCTATTGATGTCACAAGGGATGTTTACATTGCTTGTGACAGCAATAAAAGTGGTCAGTCAGTAAGCACATTTAGGCATACATTAACCCCTTTGATCACCCCCAATGCTGACCCCTTCCCTGCCAGGGTCATTTATTCAGTAACTGTATAATGATTACTGTATTAACGTCACTGGTCCCCAAAAAGTGTCAAAAATGTCAGTTAGGGGTCCGATCTGTCTGCTGCAATGTCGCAGTCCCGCTAAAAATCGCTGGTTGCCGCCATTACGAAGAAAAACAAAAAAATAAAAATAAAAAGTCCAAAAATGTATCCCATAGTTTGTAAACGGTATAACTTTTGCGCAAACCAATTAAAATACGCTTTTTGGGATTTTTTTCAACCAAAAATATGTAGCAGAATACAAATTGGCCTAAACTGATAAAAAAATGTGAATTTTTCATTTTTTTTATTTGGAATGTTTTTTAACAGAAAGTTAAATATCTTGTATTTTTTTTCAAAATTGACGCTATTTTTTTTGTTTATAGCGCAAAATCTAAAAATCCCAGAGGTGATCCAACACCACCAACAGAAAGCTCTGTTTGTGGGAAAAAAAGGACATCAATTGTATTTGGGTACGGCATCGTAATTTTTTGCTAAAGTAACGCAGTGCCGTATCGCAAAAAATGGCCTGGTCATTAAGGGGGTAAAACCTTCCTGGGGATGAAGTGGTTAAGGAGCTGGCGGCCGCTGCGTCCTTAACAACCAATGAATCATCAGCTGTCAGTGAGGTTCCCTGCTGAAAGTATACAAAAGATTTGCCGGCAATGAAAAATTGTGACAAAAAACAGCTTGGCGTGCCCCCCAAAATCCATACCAGACCCTTTTCTGAGCATGCAGCCCGGCTCGCTCATCCTTTCCTGAACCATACCAGGCCACATGCCCTCAAAGCACCTTGTACCCACGTTGATGGAGACAAAAGCCTCTTCCCCACAATCCTGAACAGTGGTTGTGAGGGCATGCGGGTGGGAGATTTATCGGAATCTGGAAGCCCCCTTTATTAAGAGGACCCCAGATCCCAACCCCCCCCCCCCTGTGAATAAGTATGGGGTACATAGAACCCCCACTCATTCACCAAAAAAAAAACTTAAACATAAATAAAAAGGCAGACACTGTTTGTTAAAAAAAAAAAATCCCGATGTAGATCTATCATCAATCGCAATGACCGCCGCAACCGCTAACCAGAAAAAAAAAAAGTCTACAACCAATGCTGGCTTCTGCCGCCTGCCAGCTCCACCGCCTCCCACCGATAAATATAAATACCCCAAGTGTCAGTGTGTCATTATCCTGGGACCCCCAAGTGTCAGTCTGTCATTGTTCTAGGACCCCCAAGTGTCAGTGTGTCATTGTTCTGGGACCCCCAAGTAGTCCGTCATTGTTCTGGGACCCCCAAGTGTCAGTGTGTCATTGTTCTAGGATGCCCAAGTGTCAGTGTGTCATTGTTCTGGGACCCCCAAGTGTCAGTGTGTCATTGTTCTGGGACCCCCAAGTGTCAGTGTGTCATTGTTCTAGGACCCCAAGTGTCAGTGTGTCATTGTTCTAGGACCCCCAAGTGTCAGTGTATCTTTGTTCTGGGACCCCCAAGTGTCAGTGTGTCATTGTTCTAGGACCCCCAAGTGTCAGTGTGTCATTGTTCTGGGTCCCCCAAGTGTCAGTGTGTCATTGTTCTAGGATGCCCAAGTGTCAGTGTGTCATTGTTCTGGGACCCCCAAGTGTCAGTCTGTCATTGTTCTGGGACCCCCAAGAGTCAGTGTGTCATTGTTCTGGGACCCCCAAGTGTCAGTGTGTCATTGTTCTAGGACCCCCAAGTGTCAGTGTGTCATTGTTCTAAGACCCCCAAGTGTCAGTGTGTCATTGTTCTGGGTCCCCCAAGTGTCAATTTGTGATTGTTCTAATACCCCCAAGTGTCAATGTTCTGGGCCTCCCAAGTGTCATTGTGGCATTTTTCTGGGCCCCCAAGTGTGTCTTGTTGTGCTGGGACCCCAAAGTGTCAGTGTGTGATTGCTTTGAAAACCCCAAGTGTCAGTGTGTCATTCGTTTGGGTCCCTCAAGTTTTTGTGTGTCATTGGTCACCAATTGTCAGTGTGCCATTTTCTGGAACCCCCCAAAATGTCAATGTTCTAGTTCCCCCAAGTATCAGTGTGTCATTGTTGTGGGTCCCCCAAGTGTCTGTGTGTCATTGTTCTGGGACCCCCAAGTGTCAGTCTGTCATTGTTCTAGGACCCCCAAGTGTCAGTGTGTCATTGTTCTAGGACCCCTATGTGCCAGTGTGTCATTGTTCTAGGACCCCCAAGTGTCAGTGTGTCATTGTTCTAGGACCCCCAAGTGTCAGTGTGTCATTGTTCTGGGACCCCCAAGTGTCAGTCTGTCATTGTTCTAGGACCTCCAAGTGTCAGTGTCATTGTTCTGGGACCCCCAAGTGTCAAGAGTGTCAATGTTCTGGGTCTCCCAAGTGTCAGTGGGCCATTTTTCTGGGGCCCCCAAGTGTAAGTGTATTGTTGTGCTGGGACCCCAAAGTGTCAGTGTTTCATTGTTTTGATAACCCCAAGTGTCAATGTGTCATTGTTCTGGGTCCCCCAAGATTTTGTGTGTGTTGTTCCCCTAAATGTCAGTGTGTCATTGGTTTGGGTCCCCCAACTTTTGGTGTGTCATTGTCCTGGGTCACCAAGTGTCAGTGTGCCATTTTTCTGGAACGCCCCGAAATGTCAATGTTCTAGTTCCCCCAAGTATCAGTATGTCATTGTTCTGGAACCCCCAAGTGTCTGTGTGTCATTGTTCTGGGACCCCCAAGTGTCAGTGTGTTATTGTTCTGGGTCCCCCAAGTGTCTGTTATTGTTCTGGGTCCCCCAAGTGTCAGTGCGTCATTGTTCTGGGACATCGGTGTGTCAGCATTTTTCTTCTCACATCCTCCAAATTTCCTGGATTGTTTTGCATACATTGTATGTGTTGGTTTTCCCCTGAACTGTTTGCTCCAGGCCAAACATTTAGTTAGAAATATGAGAGAATTCAAATTTTGCCTTCAAAGATTCCCCTCCCCTCACAAAAAAACATAAAACTTGCATCACAAGTTTATTGCTGACAGACAGTTCGTCACACGAACATCTTTATCAGCTCCAACAATGGTGTCAAGGGAGTCAAGCGAACGGATCTACAGCATGGTGCTGAACTCTTTTCCTAGCCTAAGCAGAAGACGCTGCATCTCCAACATCTACGTTCCAAACAATCTGGATTCACAGGATCCTTATGAACAGCCTTATGTGGTCAGCACAGAGCCATCAAGCCCGGTGGTCACCTGCACCTACTGCTTCTACCCGCCTACCCCGGCCGTCAAGTCATGTCTGCTGTGCGAAGCCTCCCTGTGTTCCATGCATCTCCAGGTACATAGCACGTCAGCCGAACATGTCTTGACCGTCCCGCTCAACAACCTGAGACAATTAAGGGACTTAAAATGCTCTATTCACAAGGAAGTCATGAGGTACTATTGCTTTGATGACTCTTCTTGTATCTGTGTCTCCTGTTGCCTGGCTGGAAAGCACAAGGGTCACCGGGTGGAGTTACTAGAAGAGGCTTCTGAGAGGAAGAAGAAGGAACTGAGGAACCTCATTGAGAGGTTGAACTCAAAACAAAGTAGACTGGACAAGAGAGTCTTGAGGCTCAAACAGCAGAAAGCAGAGGTGCAGGACCGGACAGCTGTGATCACTGAAAGGGTCGCTGCGTTGTTCATGGATCTCCGGAGACAACTGGATGACCTAGAGAAAAGGCTTCTGTGTGAGATTTCGGCAGAAGAAGACAGAATCTCTCGCCCATTTACCCTTATCATTAACCAGCTGGAAATCCAGCAAGAGGATCTATCCCGCACCATAACAGAGATTGAAGAGTTCATCAACTTATCAGATCCATTGGAGATCTTGACCAAAGCAAAAGGAGCCGAGTCTTTGGAGCATAAAGATGAAGGGAACTTGATCTACGACCTGGAGGAAATCGATGAAGGATTGATCTCTGCAACCCTGCACAGATCCTTTAACGAGATCATGGAAACAGTCAAGATGGTGCAAGGATCTTCAAATCTACAGCTGGACGTCGGAACTGCCGCCAATGACGTGTATCTCTCCGGCGATAAGAAAACAGTCTCTTGGTCAAAAATTAATCAACGTAGACAAAAACTAGACACCAGGTTTAAAAGCCTTCAGGTTCTAAGCACTGAGTCCTTCGCCTTTGGACGGCATTACTGGGAGGTGCAGACCAGCGAATTGGGGGATTGGATGATGGGGGTTACCTATTCCAGTGTTGAGCGGAAGGGAACAGAGTCCATTTTTGGAAACAACAGAAAGTCCTGGTGCTTGAGCTGGAAAGATAAAAAACTTTCTGTGGTGCACGATCAAACAGTAAAGCATTTCCTTAACCTTTTCCCCTGCCATAACATCGGAATCTACCTTGATTACGAGGAAGGCAGACTGTCCTTCTACAAACTGGATAAGCCCATCAGACACTTACATACTTTTAGGGCCACTTTTGATGAGCCACTCTTTGCCGCGTTCTCAGTACACCGTGGCTGGCTGAGAATCAAGACTTAGTAACGTTAAAAGACGCCATGTCGCCAATTCCACCTTTATCTTATCTGAGATATCTTGGATGCGAGTCTGCACCACTTGACCATGTCTGGCCGCCATACTGTATAATTCTCCATGTTTAAAGGGGAACATTGAGAACGGCATAGTAAAAATGGAAAGGATTAGAATACGGGGGAGATTCATAAAAACTGGAGCCCTCAGAATCTGGTGCAGCTGTGCATGGCAGCCAATCACCTTCTAACTTCAACTTGTTCAATATTAGCCCCGTACACACGTACCGATTGTCGGCCGTAAATATTCGGCCGACGACCGATTGTAGGCTTGTTAGTATGATGCTTCCGACAGCCGACAGCGCATTTTCGGCCGAACAGAATCTGTTGTGCAGGCATTAAAATTTTTGTTGGCCAACACCAGAACGGCCGATTGTTCCTCAGTCAGTACAGAATTCGGCTGACAATCAGCAGATTTGCAAGACTGGGCATGCTCAGAGAAGAAAAAACACACGGAAAGTTAACCATCACATGACATCACTTCTGCAGTCGGCTGTTGTTGGCCGACAAAATTCATGTGCAGTCTTTTGCACTTTTCAGTGGACAGGACATCCCTGGACAAAAGACGGCCGATCGGTCGGCCGACGATCGGTACGTGTGTACGAGGCATAAGCTTTGACAATATATCCTGGAATCTGATTGGTTACTATATACAGCTGCATCAGATTCCGTGAGCTTTAGTTTTAGTAAACCTCCCCTTATGTGTCAAATGTTTGTTGTTCCTTCTGGTCTTGGCAATAGTACCAGGAAATAGTCATATAGCAAAGATGCCAAATGGCCCCCCTCTCCCCCGAAAATATATAAGCATTATGGGTCAGCAAAAATCCTCTCCCTCCCCCCAAAATCTATTTGAGCACAAATTTTCACACTTATACCCTAAGCATAATTCCCTTTGCAAGCCCAAATCCACCCCCCCCCCCCCCAAATGATTCACTCTTTTCCAGTACAAATCCTCTATCACAGCTCAAAATCCTCTCTCCCCCCAACTCCCCACCTCCTAGCACAATTCCTCTACTCCTCAAATTTCACCTCTGACCATAAATCCTCTCCCCCCTCCAAAAAAAAAAAAAAACGCTCTCCCAGCACAAATCCCCCAAAATCCCCTATACTAGCACTTACCCCCCCACCCTCAAAATTTCCCCTCCTCAAATTTCTCCTTTGACCACTTTGACCATAAATGCAGACCCCCCCCCCCCTCCAAAAAAAAAACCCTCTCCCAGCACAAATCCCCCCCAAATCCCCTCCCCCTAGCACTTATCCTCCCTCCCAAATTTCTCCTCCTAGCACAAATCTATTTTATCATCCCTACTAGCACAAATCCCTCCCCCCCCCCCATTCCCCTTCCTTCCTAACAGAAATCCACTGGCCAGTTTACTGTGCCGCATTTTTTGTTATCAGTGGAAAGAATTATGCCCCATCCTTGGTGTCAGTGCAAGGAATTATGCCATATTGTTGGGGTCAGACAGAAGAAAACTGCTCCATCACTGGGTCAGTGGGAGGAATAGTGCCCCGTCATTCGTGTCCGTGGGAGAAAAAGTGCCCCATCAATAGTGTCGTTGGGAGGAATAGTGCCCCATCATTGGTGTCAGTGGGAGGAATAGTGCCCCATCTTTGGAGTCAGTGGGTGAAATAGTGCCTCATTATTTGTTTCATTGGGAGGAATAGTGCTCCATCGTTAGTGTCATTGGGAGGAATAGTACCCCATCAGTGGTGTCATTTGGAGGAATAGTGCCCCATCACTGGTGTCAGTGGAAGGAATAGTACCCCATCAGTGGTGTCATTTGGAGGAATAGTGCCCCATCGTTGGTGTCAGGGGAAGGAATAGTGCCCCATCATTGGTGTCAGTGGGAGAAATAGTGCCCCATCATTAGGAGGAATAGTGCCCCATCACTGGTGTCAGTGGGAGAATTAGTGCCCCATCACTGGTATCAGTGGAAGGAATAGTGCCCCATCATTAGTGTCATTGGGAGGAATAGTACCCCATCAGTGGTGTCATTTAGAGGAATAGTGCCCCATCATTAGTGTCAGTGGAAGGAATAGTACCCCATCAGTGGTGTCATTTGGAGGAATAGTGCCCCATCATTAGTGTCAGTGGAAGGAATAGTACCCCATCAGTGGTGTCATTTGGAGGAATAGTGCCCCATCATTGGTGTCAGTGGCAGGAATAATGCCTCAAGGGCTGGATAAAGGCAAGCAAAGGGCCGCATCTGGGCCCATTGCCACAGTTTGGAGTCCATTGCTCTATAGCAGTGATGGTGAACGTCGGCACCCCAGATGTTTTGGAACTACATTTCCCATGATGCTCAACTACCCTGCAGTGTGCATGAGAATCATGGGAAATGTAGTTCCAAAACATCTGGGGTGCCAAGGTTCACCATCACTGGTCTATAGGGTTAACATCAACCTGCTACATTTGGTATGGGCATCTAGGTTTTAATGACCCCTGGTGTTAAAAAGGGTTAAGTAGATTATTCACATATGTATATGCTGTTTTTGTATGTATACTGTACAATTATTCAGGAGAGCTCTACAAAAAAAAAAAAAAAAAAAAGAGGCAGGGATTCCAAGGGGATCTATACAATGTATCATTTCCAGAGCTTTTTTATTTGTTGGCCTTTTATTATTTTTATTATTATTATATGGGAAAATGGTTCTTGGTTATTTATATATGTCTGATGGAAAGAAAGTAAAATCGTTACATTGTATTGGTGATGGTGATTTTGTGGTTTCTGTATATAAAAAAAAAAAACATGTGAAGAATAGCGGGTTCGGTATAGAGCAGCATTTCTTGTTGCTGAATAAAGAAAGACCTTTTATAATTTATCTGAACAATGTGCTGACTTATTTCATACATCGGTGTTATAGGTGATCTTCAGATAGCTGGACAAATGGCACAAACATTACAAATACAAAAAAAAACAAAAAAAAAACGAATAAAAAAATATATATATCTATATAAAAAATAATATTAAAATAGATTGCGTGTGCTCCTTTCTATTTGCACAGGCACCACGATTCACAATAGGGGTCTCCAAACATTCTAAACAAAAAGGCCAGTTTACTGCCCTTCAGACTTAGCGAAGGCCGAACTGTAGCCAGTGGGGGCAGAAAATACCTTGGGCTTGGTGGTCAGTGTGAGTAAAAGAAAAATTACATGGCACCTGTGGTCAGTATGAGGGGGAATAGAGTCCTATCATTAGTGTCAGTGGGAGGAATAGTGCCTCATCATTGGTAGCAGTGGGAGGAATAGTGCCCCATCATTGGTGTCAGTGGTAGAAATAGTGCCCCATCATTGGTGTCATTGGGAGGAATAGTGCCCCATCGTTGGTATCAGTCGAAGGAATGGTGCCCCATCGTTGGTATCAGTATGATTAATCTCGCCCCGTCATTGGTGTCAGTGGGAGGAATAGTGCCCCATCATTGGTGTCAGTGGGAGGAATAGTGCCCCATCATTGGTATCAGTGGGAGGAATAGTGTCCCATCATTGGTGTCAGAGGGGGGAATAGTGTCCCATCATTGGTGTCAGTGGGAGAAATAGTGCCTCATCATTGGTAGCAGTGGGAGGAATAGTGCCCCATCACTGGTATTAGTGGGAGGAATAGTGCCCTATCGGTGTCAGTGGGAGAAATAGTGTCCCATCATTGGTATCAGTGGGAGGAATAGTGCCCCATCATTGGTGTCTTTGGGAAGAATAGTGCTCCATCGTTGGTATCAGTCGAAGAAATGGTGCCCCATCATTGGTGTTAGTATGATGAATCTCGCCCCGTCATTGGTGTCAGTGGGAGGAATAGTGCTCCATCATTGGTGTCAGTGGGAGGAATAGTGCTCCATCATTGGGGCCAGTGGGAGAAATAGTGTCCCATCACTGGTGTCAGTGGAAAGAATAGTGTCCCATCGCTGGGATTAGTGGGAGGAATAGTGTCCCATCATCGATGTCAGTGGGAGGAATAGTGTCCCATCATTGGTGTCAGTGGGAGGAATAGTGTCCCATCATCGGTGTTAGTGGGAGGAATAGTGTCCCATCATTGGTGTCAGTGGGAGGAATAGTGTCCCATCATCGGTGTCAGTGGGAGGAATAGTGCCTCATCATTGGTGTCAGTGGGAGGAATAGTGCCTCATCATTGGTGTCAGTGGGAGGAATAGTGCCTCATCATTGGTGTCAGTGGGAGGAATAGTGTCCCATCATTGGTATGAATATCTAAAAAAAAAAAATCCATAGTCCTAAATCCAGCAGCTGGAATCGGATTGGTTGCTAATGGTAAAACTTATGTTATTTTCACACTAGTGAAAGAGAAAATATTCAAAGGACTTTTTTCACAAGTATTTTTCCCTGAACATCTCCCTTCTCAGGCCACAGCAATGGCCGTTCTGCGTCTTCAGTCACATTGCAACCCGTGGCTGTGCACGGCTGAGGCATAAGGCCTGCCGTGCCTCAATGATGTTTGATGTTTCTAGCTACTTCACTGCAGCAGTGTACGTTTCCATCACACAGCCACCTCGGGTGACAGAAGCCCTTTATGGAGGAACATGGTGGAGTATGGAGAGGAAAAAATGTTGATTTTCACGTTTTCTGACGCAGGGTGAGAGCCGGTCTCTCAGTGATTCTACAGCTCTCATTACATAGGAACGTTGTTTTTAGTAAATAGAGGTAATACTAAATATTAAATAAAATTCTAAAGAGGGAGGAGCCTCCTTAGTACCTTTAGACTAGGGTGACCAGATGTCTCCGGTTTCTGGGAACAGTCCCCGGATTCTGTTTCCGGTTTTGTCCCCAGCAGGGGCGGAGCCAGGTGGGTGCTTGGGTCTGCCTAAGCACCCCCAAAAATTCTTTAATGACTCTTAAAGCACCCCCAAAATTCAGATGCCATTCTTTTTGTACCTGCACATCCTCTATTGATGCCAGAAGGCTGGGGACTCTATTTCCTGTGGAAGGATACAACTGCTATAAGCCGATAATCTTTATTTAGACCCCGCAGCCTGATTTCAGAGGCAGATGGATGTACAGCCTCTCTGCTGCTTCCTCAGCCAATGAGAAAGCATTGTCCCCGCCCCCTTCCTCAGCCCACCTGATTTGACTTCTAGGCTAAGCTGTATCAGGAGGAGGTGTCAGCAGATCCATAGGAGGGGGACAGGAGTGGAGAGCAGAAAACACAGCCTGCTATGGAGAATGGATTACAAGAGGAAGATGGATCATTTCTCAGCCTCTGCAGTGAGCCCAGGAGTCCAAAGAAATAGATTCTGCCAGCAATCAGAGAGCAGAGGCTGTATTCACAAAGTTAGAAGAGCAGCACCAGGACAAGATGTCTGTGTGTTCTATCCCTCCCTCCTTCCATCCATCCATCCATCCCTCTCTCCATTCATCCATCCCTCCCTCCTTCCCTCTATCCCTCCTTTCATCCATCCCTTCATCCATCATCCAACCCTCCCACCATCCATCTAACCATCCATCTTTCCCTTCATCCAATCATCCCTCCTTCATCCATCCATCCTTCATTCTTCCATTCATCCCTCCCTCCCTCCCTCCCTCCCTCCCTCCATCCATCCTTCCACCCATCTCTTGTTTAATCCATCTAACCATCCCTCTCTCCATCCATCCCTCTATTCATCTAACCATCCATCTTTCCCTCAATCCATCCCTTCCCTCCATCTATCTTTCCCTTCCTCCAACCATCCCTCCTTCATCCATCCCTCCCTCCATCCTTCATTCCTCCCTCCCTCTATCCCTCCAACCTTCCATCCATCTCTTGTTTAATCCATCTAACCATCCCTCCCTCCATACATACATCCATCCATCTATCCCTCCCTCCCCCCAATCTTCCCCCCCGCCAGCCATCTATCCATCCATCCATCCATCCCTCCATCCAGGCCATGGCTCTTGCACCCAGGTGGCTGAGCCCATTTAGTGTAATTGCAGCCCAGGTGCAATGTACAGCCCGGCCGTCACTGACATGAACAGTTGTATGCTGCTGTATTACTTCATACAGTAGGGTGACCAAATGTCCCCAGACCAAGTCTGTCCCCGTTTTTTCCCCGGCAGGGATCTGGGCAGCAGTGAGAGGAGTTACAAGCACCGATCTCCCTGTGTGGCTTTCAATGAAGCAGCTGACAGCCGCTTCTCCTCCTCTGCCTCCTGCGGCTGTCAGCTGCTTCATTGAAAGCCACACAGGGAGATCGGTGCTTGTAGCTTCAGTTTATGAATGGGGAGGAGCCTATGTCTCCTGTCCATTCATCTTCATTGCAGCTGAGGCTGCAGAGAAAGGGACTGGGGAATCTGTGTCCTCAGTCCCTTTATTTGTCTCAAAGGCCAGATGTCAGGGGTCTGTTTAGACTGTAATAAATAAAGATTTAAAAATTACATTGAAAATAATAATAAAGAAAAAAAAAAAAAACACTGATATTGTCCACCCCCCCCCCCCCCCCAAAAAATTGTAAAAAAAATAAAATAAAAAATATATAAAAAAAAAAAATAAAATTGTAAAAATATATATATAAATAAAAAAACAACTGACACCGAGCACTTCTCTACTGACACCATCCACTGCCAACCTCCTCCCCCCAAAATATAATTGTAAAAACATTTAAAAAAAAAATAAGAAATTCAATTGTAAAAAAATAAATAAATATGTCTGTAAAAAAATGTATAAATAAAAAAAAAAACTACTTACACTGTCCACTGCTCTACTGACACCGTCCAGTCATAAACGTCCACAACCCCCACAGCAAACTGTGTGCAATAAATGTATTGTGAATTCTCTCTCTTCTCATTCTCATGTTAGTGTAAATTATATCCCATATTGAGTTTGGCGGTCAGTAGCATCCCCAAATGAAATATTTTCAAGAGAATCAGCTTATTCGCAACTCTGTGCTTTATGTAGTACATGGCATGTCATTTTACGCTCTGTACATTGTGCACCCCTGAACTCTGCACTCTGTACATTGCGCACCCCTGAACTCTGCACTCTGTACATTATGCACCCCTGAACTCTGCACATTGCGCACCCCTGAACTCTGCACTCTGTACATCAGGCACCCCTGAATTCTGCACTCTGTACATTGTGCACCCCCGAACTCTGCACTCTGTACATTGTGCACCCCTGAACTCTGCACTCTGTACATTGCGCACCCCTGAACTCTGCACTCTGTACATAGCCCACCCCTGAACTCTGCACTCTGTACATTGCACGCCCCGAACTCTGCACTCTGTACATAGCGCACTCCTGAACCCTACACTCTGTACATAGCGCACTCCTGAACTTTGCACTCTGTACATAGCCCACCCCTGAACTCTGCACTCTCTACATAGCCCACCCCTGAACTCTGCACTCTCTACATAGCTCACCCCTGAACTCTGCACTCTGTACATAGCCCACCCCTGAACTCTGCACTCTGTGTCGTTGTGCACCCCTGAACTACTACAGGAGATGGTCAGAGACTGCAGACATAATACAGGAGATGGTCAGAGACTGCAGACATACTTCAAGAGATAGTCAGAGACTGCAAACATACTACAATAGATGGTCAGAGACTGCAGATATGGTACAGATGATCAGAGACTGCAAACATACTACAGGAGATGGTCAGAGACTGCAGACATACTACAAGAGATGGTCAGAGACTGCAGACATACTACAATAGGTGGTCAGAGAATGCAGACATACTTCAAGAGATGGTCAGAGACTGCAGACATACTACAATAGGTGGTCAGAGACTGCAGATATGGTACAGGAGATGGTCAGAGACTGCACACATACTACAGGAGATGGTCAGAGACTGCAGACATACTACAGGAGATGATCAGAGACTGCAGACATACTACAGGAGATGGTCAGAGACTGCAGACATACTACAGGAGATGGTCAGAGACTGTAGACCTACTACAATAGGTGGTCAGAGACTTCAGATATGGTACAGGAGATGGTCAGAGACTGCAGACATACCACTGGAGATGGTTTGAGGCTGCAGACATACTACAGGAGATGGTCAGAGACTACAGACCTTCTACAGAAGACAGTCAGGTGGAACGTTCTGCTGACCCAAACTCAAAGATTTGCCTCCATAACTTATACTAATAGGTTACTATCTTCCTCATCTCAGAAAGTTAGGTGCTTAAATTTTTTGTCCTGAATTAATCTTTGCCATACTTAGCACTGCAGAGCGCCGACAGTCTGGATGATGAAAGAGGCTTCTCACCCGGGACCCTCTGATGATGCCGCACCGGGGTTAATGGTCTAATCAGACTCTGATTGCGGCATCTCATGGCATGAAGTGTGCAGAAGAAAATTGGATCATCGCATGCCGCCTAAAATTAGACCGGTGTGAGGAGAAAGGTGTGGCTGATTGCCCAGCCAGAAACCCTCCGTACCTTCCAGCAGCGTCACATTCCTAGACTGGCCAGGTCTGTATCGGGGGTCAGTCACATAGGCCAGGTCTGTATCGGGGATCAGTCACATAGGCCAGGTCTGTATCGGGGGTCAGTCACATAGGTCTGATCTGTAACGGGGGTCAGTCACATAGGCCAGGTCTGTTTCGGGGGTCAGTCACATAGGCCAGGTCTGTATCGGGAGTCAGTCACATAGGCCAGGTCTGTATCGGGGGTCAGTCACATAGGCCAGGTCTGTATCGGGGGTCAGACTCATAGGCCAGGTCTGTATTGGGGGTCAGTCACATAGGACAGGTCTGTATCGGGGGTCAGTCACATAGGCCAGGTCTGTCCTGGGGGTCAGACTCATAGGCCAGGTCTGTATCGGGGGTCAGTCACATAGGCCAGGTCTGTATCGGGGGTCAGACTCATAGGAGAGGTCTGTATCGGGGATCAGTCACATAGGCCAGGTCTGTATCGGGGGTCAGTCACATAGGCCAGGTATGTATCGGGGATCAGTCACATAGGCCAGGTCTATATCGGGGGTCAGTCAAATAGGCCAGGTCTGTATCGGGGGTCAGTCCCATAGGCCAGGTCTGTATCGGGGGTCAGTCTCCTAGGCCAGGTCTGTATCGGGGATCAGTCACACGGGCCAGGTCTGTATCGGGGGTCAGTCCCATAGGCCAGGTCTGTATCTGGGGTCAGTCACATAGGCCAGGTCTGTATCGGGATCAGTCACATAGGCCAGGTCTGTATCGGGGGTCAGTCACATAGGCCAGGTCTGTATCGGGGGTCAGACTCATAGGCCAGGTCTGTATCGGGGGATCAGTCACATAGGCCAGGTCTGTATCGGGGGTCAGTCACATAGGCCAGGTCTGTATCGAGGGTCAGTCACATAGGCCAGGTCTGTATCGGGGGTCAGTCCCATAGGCCAGGTCTGTATCGGGGGTCAGTCACATAGGCCAGGTCTGTATCGGGGGTCAGTCCCATAGGCCAGGTCTGTATAGGGGATCAGTCACATAGGCCAGGTCTGTATCGGGGGTCAGTCACATAGGCCAGGTCTGTATCGGGGTCAGACTCATAGGCCAGGTCTGTATCGGGGGATCAGTCACATAGGCCAGGTCTGTATCGGGGGTCAGTCACATAGGCCAGGTCTGTATCGAGGGTCAGTCGCATAGGCCAGGTCTGTATCGGGGGTCAGTCACATAGGCCAGGTCTGTATCGGGGGTCAGTCCCATAGGCCAGGTCTGTATCGGGGATCAGTCACATAGGCCAGGTCTGTATCGGGGGTCAGTCACATAGGCCAGGTCTGTATCGGGGTCAGTCACATAGGCCAGGTCTGTATCGGGGGTCAGTCCCATAGGCCAGGTCTGTATTGGGAGTCAGTCACATAGGCCAGGTCTGTATCGGGGGTCAGTCACATAGGCCAGGTCTGTATCGGGGGTCAGTCACATAGGCCAGGTCTGTATCGGGGTCAGTCACATAGGCTACCATGAATGGCGGCATGCTGACCTGACATTTTTAGTATCTGTGAGCAGAGATAATTCACCTTCAGCAAAATGTACTAGAAGCAAAAACTCTCAATTTCAGGCACTGAAATTTGCCCGGACTGTTTCACCCCCTCCCCTTCCAGCGCAGGCCATTTCTCAGAATTCAGTGCTGTCACACTTTGAACCACAATTACTCAGTCAAACAACATTGTACCCAAATTAATTTTTTATCTTTATTCTTTTTAGGCAGATAGGACTTTCTTTTGGTAATATTTAAAGCGGTAGTAAACTGTAAGGCTGTTTAAAAAAAATTAATAAAAAACACCTGTAAGCCAATTGCATAATGTGCTCCAGTAGTATGCATCGCACACCAACACATTATGAAATACAGTATCTAACAAAAGTGAGTACACCCCTCACATTTTTGTAAATATTTTATTCTAACTTTTCATGTGACAACACTGAAGAAATGACACTTTGCTACAATGTAAAGTAGTGAGTGTACAGCTTGTATAACAGTGTAAATTTGCTGTCCCCTCAAAATAACTCAACACACAGCCATTAATGTCTAAATCGCACCTGATGTAAGGGGACACTGTGATGGGGACACCTTATTTAGGGGGCACTGTGATGAGAATAACTGATGTAAGGGGTCACCATGATGGGGAGGGGCACCATGATGGGGACACCTGATGTAAAAAGGCATCATGACAGGGACTTTTGATGTAAGAGGGTATCGTGATGGGGGACACCTGATGTAAGAAGGCATCAAGATGGGGAGGGGCACCTGATGTAAGGGGGCACCATGATGGGGAGGGGCACCTGATGTAAGGGGACACTGTGATGGGGACACCTGATGTAAGGGGGCACTGTGATGGGAACACCTTATTTAGGGGGCACTGTGATGAGAATAACTGATGTAAGGGGTTACCATGATGGAGAGGGACACCTGATGTAAGGGGCACCATAACAGAGACACTTGATGTAGGGGGCACCGTGATGGGGACACCTGATGTAACAAGGCATCATGACAGGGACATCTGATGTAAGGAGGCACTGTGATGGTGACATCTGATTTAAGGGGCACTGTGATGAGAATACCTGATGCAAGGGGTAACCATGATGGGAAGGGACACCTAATGTAAGGGGGTACCATAATGCCATAATGGGGAAGGGACACTGATGTGGACACCTGGTTTAAGGGGGTACTCTGATGGGGACACCTGATTTAGGGCAGGTAACTCTGATGGTAATATCTTATGTAAGGAGATACTGTGATATAGGGATGTAATATGATGGGGACACCTGATTAAAGTGGACACCATCATGTGGACACCTGATGGAAGTGGGCACCATCATGAGGACACCTGATCGAAGTGGGCACCATCATGGGGACACATGAAGTAATGGGACACTGTCAGGGGAGGACTGGGCCAGGGGGCAGGGGGACAATTGCCCCCTTGGCCGCTCTGATGCCCTGTAAAAAGGCTGCACCACTCCTGCCACAAACATGCCTAAAGGATTCCTGGAGAAGAGAAGTAAAAAGTCCCTGCCGCTGACCTACTGAGTGTAGGATGAAGACTAGGACAGAGCGCAGGCCTCCTCCGCCAGCATGGATGTTGTAAACTGTGTCTGAGCAGAGGCCGGTTCCATGCATCACTGGAGACTCTTCTCCTCTAGCCCCTAGCTAGCCACGACCAAGCTGTCCCAGCTCCCGCGAACTGCCCCCTGTTGGCCAGGTCGGGAACCCAGATTCGCCTGGTGAGTATAGAGTACCTGGGCGGGGGGCCGATTTGCTGCTCTTTGTACTTGCCTCCTGGGCCGAAAGTTGGCAGTCAGCCCCTGGACACTGTGACGGGGACACCTGATAAGGGGGCACTGTGATAGGGTACATACGATGGATACATGTCTGAGTTATATCACAAACCTGAGATTTGGACCTCTACTGGAAGAAACTTTGACTGACTGGACCTCCTTGAATTTTAATTCCGTACCTCTGCTATAGGGGGACAGCTGGGACCTGTATGGCTTTTGAAGTATAAGAAGCCTCCAGTGCTAGGACAAGGTCCGTTAGGGTGAAGTGTGCCCACCGTTAGCTGTGTACTACCTCACATGTTGAAGGTTTTGCCCCTTTTGTGCTCTTCTTGGTGCTTAATTGCCCAAGGCAGCCATCTTTTCTGCCTAACCTTTGGCCAGACCCTGGGAGCACCTGTGTGTTCGTATTTATCGGTCATCTAGGAGGATTAAACTGCTGAGCCATCATTTATCCAGTCCACATAATCAATTAAAGGTGCTGTCTTGTAGAATAGAATGGTGCAAGGGATTGCCCTTTGTTTATTTGCTGCCTTTTTCAGGTCTGGCTCGCGGTTTGTGAGCGTGCAACATTTGTCTCATGCAGCCTGGGTTGAGATGGCCGCTACAAGGCTGTTAAATGCACTTTTATTGTTCTCAGTCGGGGGAGCGCAGCGCCCTTCAGTCTCTTGCGGTACATTAGCAGTGTGTTGATAATAGGTTTGGTTTCTTAGAAGGCATGTCAGCAGCGGACGCCGGCAACGCTCGCCTTTCTACGACGCCATATGGGAACGCTTTCCAAAGCTTGTCCTTCCAGGCTTTTACTGCTGAACACGGCCTGTCACATCCCATTCACATCTCAGAGACGAGAAGGGGGCACCCATTGAAGGACTTCTCCTCCCCTCCAGGACATTCAAACTTACCAAAAAGAGAAAGAGTGACCACTAACACATTTTCACAAAAAAAAGGTAAAAAAGGGACCCATTCTATTTTAGAGTGACTAGACAAGCAGATCCTCCATTTTCCCAGGCTTTGTGGTCTCTGAAAGTTTATATACTGACATCTGAGCAAACGTGTTACAAAGGGTCAAATAAAAAGGGCACACCAACATGTGGTGGTCCCCAACAATGACACACATACACACCAACATGTGGGGCTCCCCAACAATGACACACATACACACCAACATGTGGGGCTCCCCTACAATGACACACATACACACTAAAATGTGGGGCTCCCCAACAATGACACACACATACACACCAAAATGTGGGGCTCCCCAACAATGACACACACATACACACCAAAATGTGGGGCTCCCCAACAATGACACACATACACACCAACATGTGGGGCTCCCCAACAATGACACACATACACACCAACATGTGGGGGTCCCCAACAATGACACACATACACACCAACATGTGGGGCTCCCCAACAATGACACACATACACACCAACATGTGGGGCTCCCCAACAATGACACACATACACATGGGAGTCCCAGAACAATGACACACTGACACTTGGGGGTCCCCAACAATGACACACATACACACCAACCTGTGGGGCTCCCCAACAATGACACACATACACATGGGAGTCCCAGAACAATGACACACTGACACTTGGGGGTCCCCAACAATGACACACATACACACCAACATGTGGGGCTCCCCAACAATGACACATGCACACCAACATGGGGGGCTCCCCAACAATGACATATACACACCAACATGTGGGGCTCCCCAACAATGACACATGCACACCAACATGGGGGGCTCCCCAACAATGACACATACACACCAACATGTGGGGGTCCCCAACAATGACACACATACACACCAACATGTGGGGCTCCCCAACAATGACACACATACACACCAACATGTGGGGCTCCCCAACAATGACACATATACACATGGGAGTCCCAGAACAATGACACACTGACACTTGGGGGTCCCCAACAATGACACACATACACACCAACATGTGGGGCTCCCCAACAATGACATATACACACCAACATGTGGGGCTCCCCAACAATGACACATGCACACCAACATGGGGGGCTCCCCAACAATGACACATGCACACCAACATGGGGGGCTCCCCAACAATGACACATACACACCAACATGTGGGGGTCCCCAACAATGACACACATACACACCAACATGTGGGGCTCCCCTACAATGACACACATACACACCCATATGTGGGGCTCCCCTACAATGACACACATACACACCAACATGTGGGGCTCCCCTACAATGGCACACATACACACCAACATGTGGGGCTCCCCAACAATGACACACATACACACCAAAATGTGGGGCTACCCTACAATGATGGAAGGGGGCACCGTGATGGGAACACCTGATGGAAGGGGACACCTGATGGAAGGGGGCACTATGATGTGAACACCTGAGGTAAGGGAGCACCATGATGGGGACACCTGATGTAGGGGGGCACCGTGATGGGGACACCTGATGTAAGGGAGCACTGGGATGGGGACACCTGATGTAAGGGGGCACCGTGATGGGGACACCTGATGTAAGGGAGCACCATGACGGGGACAAGTGATGTATGGGGACACCTGATGTATGGGGCAATGTGATGGGGACACCTGATGGAAGGGGGCACCGTGATGGGGACACCCGAAGGAAGGGGACACCTGATGGGAAGGAAACACCTGAGGTAAGGGGGCACCGTGATGGGGACACCTGATGTAAGGGGGCACCGTGATGGGGACACCTGATGTAAGGAAGCACCATGATGGGGACACCTGATGTAAGGGGGCACTAATGGTGTATATATATATATATTTTATTTATATGTATATATACACCTAGACATATATAGGTGTGATAGTAGCAGAAATATATGCTTGCGCTAATGAAATAATTAACACTAATATGGCTCCGCTCCTATAACACCTATATATGTGTAAGTGTAAAATACATATAAGTATGTGTGTATATATACCACTATACACAAGTTCAGATGTTTTGCCTGCCTCCAAAAACCCCCAAAAAAATGCCTGCAACAACACACCTGGGCGTTTTTTTTTTTTGGCGCTAGCGTTTTTTGGGCATTTTTTTGGGTTCTTTGGAGGCAGGCAAAACATTTGAACTTGTGTATAGTGGTATATATACACACATACTTATATGTATTTTACACTTACACATATATAGGTGTTATAGGAGCAGAGCCATATTAGTGTTAATTATTTCATTAGCGCAAGCATATATTTCTGCTACTATCACACCTATATATGTCTAGGTGTATATATACATATAAGTATGTGTGTATATATACACCCGTATACACAAGTTCAGATGTTTTGCCTGCCTCAAAAGACCCCAAAAAATGCCCAAAAAAACGCTTGCTACTAAACCGGCAAGGTGTGAAAAGAGAGAAGCCACTATCCTGTTCTATAAGTGACCTAATACAAACAATCTTTTTTTTATGGTTCTGGACATGCTACAGAGCTGAAACTTCACAGGTATACTTTTTAGACCCCCCAGATACTAAATCCAAAGAAATGTATTTTTTTTTTTTTATTTTTTCAACAATTGGCTCTCTATCAAAAATGACAATTTTTAAGAACTTTTTTGTGTGTGATTAATAGTCCCTGGGGTATGACCCAGAACCCTAGGCACTTTTTAGGGGCATTTATTGGGTTTTAGGGCTTCAAAATGGTGTTTTTTGATTACCGAAGTTCGGGTCCATTGATTTCAATGGGGTTCTGAAATCTGGGCCGAACTTTCGGGAAGTTCGGATGTTCTGGCCGAACCGAACTTTTGAAAAGTTCGATCATCCCTATTGACAATCTGACACTTGGGATCCAGCTAAATTTTTATATGGGGGGGGGGGTCCAAAAGCGCAAAGCAACCTGTGAAGTACAAGGAGGACAAAGAAGTTCACTGAGGAACAGCAGACCATGTTGGAAATATTTTGTTACTAACAATGTTATAGATGTGTTTTAAATCAGCAAGTCACATGATTTAATAGAACCAATAAAAAATGTGCAAGTCATTCTATTTAGTTTGCGCCAGAAGGCCCTCAGTTTTATACAACTTCGAAAAATTTCAAGCTAGAAGAATATATTTTAAAAATAGAAATAATAAAAAAAAAAAAAAAAAAAAAAAATCACACACGAAAAGCACAAATATAATGAAAAGAAAAACAGCGTCAAGGATCCAAAGGGCACATTTCCTTTATTCAGATGTTCAATGTCAACAACGAATCATTTTCAAGAGTCCCAACTTTCAGAAACGTGGGAAATACGCCAGGGTTGAAACTGGTTTTACCTTAATTTCATACATTATCACACAACGTACAGAAATGTGTTGCTCTTCCTAATGTACATTATATGTCAGCAGTTTAGTATACCATGAAACCGAGATGTCAGTGTAATATATATATAATGACAAGTAGAACAGACAACGCATACGGAATGCCACATCTAGAGGCATTTATGTTTTTTGTTTCTCTTTTTTTTTTTTCTCCTATAACTAGCCTAAATTAAGGCAGAAAAAAAAATATTCTCCTTATACGTCTCTACTATTTCACAGCTTTTTATTGTATTTTGCAACTGACAAAAATGTTAGTTTCATATTATTCCTAATGATAATTTTATTGAGATGATAAAATGTTCTATATTATATTGTGTAATTTGTTCCCACGCCCCCACAAAAAATAATAATAAACAGGGTTATTGCTGGTGTTTGATGTAATGATTAGTACATTTAAAATAAAAATATATATAAATACTGTTTCTAAAGCATTGGAAAAAAAAAGTATGAAGAAAAGGAAAAACAAACTTTACTAAAAAAAAAAAAAAAAATTAAATATAATTAAACATAGGCTAATTTATAAGCCTGGTGTCTTTTGTATGGATTTCTAGAAACAGTATTTTAATACTGTAATTTTCCCCCCAAAATCTACCTTGAATATCAAACAATTAAAAAAAAAAAATATATAGGACATTCTACTCAATGAAAAAAAAAAAAAATAATATAATTAAACCCAGGCTAATTTTTTAAGCCAATTTCTTTTATATTGATTTCTAGAAACAGTATTTTAATACTGTAATGTTTACCCTGCATTCTACATTGAATCAAACAATAAAAAAAAACTACAGGATATTTCACTCAATGTAAAAAAATAAATAAATAAATAAAGAAAAAAACACTTAAATATAATTAAACATAGGCTAATTTATTATCCTGGTTTCTTTTGTATGGATTTTTAGAAACAGTATTTTAATACTGTGATATTTTCCCCCAAAATCTACATTGAATATCAAACAATGAAAAAAAAATATATAAAGGACATTCTACTCAATGAAAAAAAAAAATGAATATAATTAAACCCAGGCTAATTTTTTAAGCCAATTTCTTTTATATTGATTTCTAGAAAAAGTATTTTAATACTGTAATGTTTACCCTGCATTCTACATTGAATCAAACAATAAAAAAAAACTACAGGATATTTCACTCAATGTAAAAAATTAAATAAATAAAAAAAAAAACACTTAAATATAATTAAACATAGGCTAATTTATTATCCTGGTTTCTTTTGTATGGATTTTTAGAAGCAGCATTTTAATACTGTGATATTTTCCCCCCAAATCTACTTTGAATATCAAACAATTAAAAAAAATATAGCACATTCTACTCAATGAAAAAAAAAAGGAATATAATTAAACCCAGGCTAATTTATTAAGCCAATTTATTTTATATTGATTTCTAGAAACAGTATTTTAATACTGTAATATTTACCCTGAAATCTACATTGAATCAAAAAATTTAAAAAACTGCAGGATATTTCGCTCAATGTAAAAAAAAAAACAAAAAACTAATATAATTAAACATAGGCTAATTTATTATCCTGGTTTCTTTTGTATGGATTTTTAGAAGCAGCATTTTAATACTGTGATATTTTCCCCCAAAATCTACATTGAATATCAAACAATTAAAAAAAAATATATAGGACATTCTACTCAATGAAAAAAAAAATGAATCTAATTAAACCCAGGCTAATTTTTTAAGCTAATTTCTTTTATATTGATTTCTAGAAACAGTATTTTAATACTGTAATGTTTTCCCTGAAATCTACATTGAAAATAAAACAATTAAAAAAAAATATAGGATATTCCACTCAATGTAAAAAAAAAAAAAAAGCACTTTATTAAATATAATTAAACATAGGCTAATTTATTATCCTGGTTTCTTTTGTATGGATTTTTAGAAACAGTATTTTAATACTGTGATAGTTTCCCCCAAAATCTACATTGAATATCAAACAATTAAAAAAAAATATATAGGACATTCTACTCAATGAAAAAAAAAATGAATCTAATTAAACCCAGGCTAATTTTTTAAGCTAATTTCTTTTATATTGATTTCTAGAAACAGTATTTTAATACTGTAATGTTTTCCCTGAAATCTACATTGAAAATCAAACAATTAAAAAAAAAATATAGGATATTCCACTCAATGTAAAAAAAAAAAAAAAAAAAAGCACTTAATTAAATATAATTAAACATAGGCTAATTTATTATCCTGGTTTCTTTTGTATGGATTTTTAGAAACAGTATTTTAATACTGTGATAGTTTCCCCCAAAATCTACATTGAATATCAAACAATTAAAAAAAAATATATAGGACATTCTACTCAATGAAAAAAAAAATGAATCTAATTAAACCCAGGCTAATTTTTTAAGCTAATTTCTTTTATATTGATTTCTAGAAACAGTATTTTAATACTGTAATGTTTTCCCTGAAATCTACATTGAAAATCAAACAATTAAAAAAAAAATATAGGATATTCCACTCAATGTAAAAAAAAAAAAAAAAAAAAAAAAAGCACTTAATTAAATATAATTAAACATAGGCTAATTTATTATCCTGGTTTCTTTTGTATGAATTTTTAGGAACAGTATTTTAATACTGTGATATTTTTCCCCCAAATCTACATTGAATATCAAACAATTAAAAAAAAATATATAGGACATTCTACTCAATGAAAAAAAAAATGAATCTAATTAAACCCAGGCTAATTTTTTAAGCTAATTTCTTTTATATTGATTTCTAGAAACAGTATTTTAATACTGTAATGTTTTCCCTGAAATCTACATTGAAAATCAAACAATTAAAAAAAAAATATAGGATATTCCACTCAATGTAAAAAAAAAAAAAAAAAAAAGCACTTAATTAAATATAATTAAACATAGGCTAATTTATTATCCTGGTTTCTTTTGTATGAATTTTTAGGAACAGTATTTTAATACTGTGATATTTTTCCCCCAAATCTACATTGAATATCAAACAATTAAAAAAAATATATAGGACATTCTACTCAATGAAAAAAATTTATATAATTAAACCCAGGCTATTTTTTTTTAAGCCAATTTCTTTTATATTGATTTCTAGAAACAGTATTTTAATACTGTAATATTTTCCCTGAAATCTACGTTGACAATCAAAAAAAAAAACAAAAAAAAAAAAAAAACTGCAGGATATTCCATTCCACTCAATATATATATATATATATATATATATATATATATATATATATATATATATATATATAACAGAACGAAACACTTAATTAAATATAATTAAACATAGGCTAATTTATTAGCCTGGTGTTTTTTATATGGATTTCTAGAAACAGTATTTTAATACTGTGATATTTTCCCCCAAAATCTACATTGAATATCAAACAATTAAAAAAAAAATATATAGGACATTCTACTCAATGAAAAAAAATGAATGCATTTAAACCCAGGCTAATTTTATAAGCCAATTTCTTTCATATTGATTTCTAGAAACAGTATTTTAATACTGTAACATTTCCCTGCAATCTACATTGAAAATGAAACAATTAAAAAAAACTACAGGATATTCCACTCCATGTAAAAAAAAAAACAAAAAAACAAAACACTTATTTAAATATAATTAAAAATAGGCAAATTTATTAGCCTGGTGTCTTTTATATGGATTTCTAGAAACAGAATTTTAATACTGTGATATTTTCCCCCAAAATCTACATTGAATATCAAACAATTAAAAAAAAAATATATAGTACATTCTACTCAATGAAAAAAAAATGAATATAATTAAACCCAGGCTAATTTATTAAGCTGATTTCTTTTATATGGATTGATAGAAACAGTATTTTAATACTGTAATATTTCCCTGAAATCGACATTGAAAAATCAAACAATTAAAAAAAATCTACAGGATATCCCACTCAATGTAAACAAAAAAAAAAAAAACCCTCACATAATTAAATATAATTTACCTAGGCTAATTTATTACCCGATTTCTTTTATATGGATTTCTAGAAACAGTATTTCAATACTATAAATTATAATATTTCCCCAAAATTGACATTGAATATCAAACAATTAAAAAAAAAACTACAGGACATTCCACTCAATGGAAAAAAACAAAACATATAATAATTTAATAAACCCAGGCTAACTTATTAAGCTGATTTCTTTAAATGGATTCTGAGAAACAGTATTTTAATACTGTAATATTTCCCTAAAATTTACATTGCAAATCTAACAATTAAAAAAAACAAACAAAAAAAACTATAGTATATTATACTCAATGTTAAAAAAAAAAAAAAAAAAACAACCCCCCCCCCCAAAAAAAAAAAAAAAAAAAAAAAAAAAAAAAAAAAGATCAGCTTTCCTGCAAATTAAGACTAGTGTACTATCATCTTCAAAAGTTAAGAATACATTCATTGATTTTTTTTTTTTTTTTTTTTTAGTTTAATACCCCTGGAAGCCTGTAAGTGTTACTAGAGCTATTGCTGTCTTTCCAGTTTTGTTGACTATAGAACACAGGGATTTTTTTTTTGTACAGATTTATTTTTTTACAAAATATATCAATGAGGTTTTAAAAAGCAAATGCACATCTAGAAAATGTCTATGTCGTGTCGTATGAGAAATGGTGATCTTGAGAAATTTAAACTCATCATGGACTATTTTACTAAGTTTTATTGGTAAAAAAATTTAACAAGCTTGTGACATGTGAGGGTGGCATTAGTGTATTATTTTAGGTGGTTAAAAAAAAAAAAAAAAAAAAAAAAAACAATAATTAAAAAAAAAAGGGCAAAATGAGACTTCGTTTTTAGAAATATATGGCACAAAGATCTTATACAGTCGAAAGTGAGATCAGTCACCTAATATTTTTATTAAAATCTACAATGATGGAATGGCCTGTATTCCCAATGTAGTATTGATCACTTGGCTAATATATCTGGGAAACCGGGCTCAAGAAATGTCAGTGATGGGGTAAATACACTTTTAAAGGGTATTTGACCCCCCCTTGTATGAGTAAAGTTGCCCTTTAAACATATGTCTTATAGAACAACTAGTAACATAATTACAACAAGGATAGTCCAAGTATGTCCATATCATGTATCATTAAACTTTGTATTAAAAAAAAAAAATTCAAGTTGGGTTTATTATGATGGCCGACAGTCTGTTTCCAAATTACAAAACCGTTGTCATTGATGAGAAGATGGCACAAGATGGCACCAGATTAAAGGTTATAAATCTCATAAAAAGTCCTTCTAATTGCGGAGAAACTCCAAAATTGTATTTGCCGATGAACAAAAAATTTCACACGTCCCATAAATTAAATTTTGTAAAAAAAAAAAAATAATTAAATTAAAACATAAAAAAATTAGAAGGTAAAAAGGTCATGGTGGAAATAATAAAGGTTGATTTTTCTTCTTATATAAAATATCCATACAGTGTAGGACATGGAACCATGATGTCTGTTCGGTTATTGGCTTGAAGTTGTCCAGTAATAAAACAAAGTGCGCTCCTCGTTTGGGCAGACCGAGTCTATTTACACCTGGAGAGTTGCCGTTAAAAATTCGTTATGGGATGAAATATGGGCTCTATTAGTAGTATTGTGCTTATTGAGACACACCCACTAATACCTACATTTAAAAGAGTGAACAATGTATAGGCACTAATAAATATTCCATTAGAGATAAATCCTTCCTGCAGATCAAATCCTCTCCACCACACTAGCACGCGTTCAGGACCTCGCCACCAAGGAGATGTTGATGGATACCATGATGGTTGGGTGAAGGATGCAGCACTGGGATGCTCAGACTGCAGCACTGGGATGCTCAGGCTGACTACATGCTACAAGGATGGAAGGTTTGGCCATGGTCATGATGGCGTTCATTAAAGCTCAACCTGGCTGTCCAAGTCTACATCTGCTTGCCGTAAAACCTAATTTTCATTTCTTAGACGTCTTGCTGGTCAAAGCTGATTTCTTTCTTTTTTTTTTTTTTTTAGACTGAAGAACTGGAAAGCCCTTAAATCATCCCCTTAAAACCCCAAATTTCAAAAAAGGTAGATGGTATTCCAAAAACCATTCTGCTAAATCCACTTTTTGCTTCCAAAAACTTGAGTAAGGACACTCGTTGACTACAATGACAGTAATGGTCAATGGGCATCGTCGACTCATGAAACATGAAAGAGGAGGTCTTCTTGGCCCACAAGGCCACGGTAGCGTGGTGTCCTGGGACTGCTTTAGTCTGTTAACGAATATCTACAATTCACATTTTTTAATTTTTTTTTTTCTTTTTTTTTTTTTTTATATCAAACAGTCACTTCTGTTTTGCTAGCTGTGCGGTACTGTTGGTGATGCCCTGGAATATAGTGCAGTTGCTCGACCGTGTTGTGCCTCCGTGAAGCAAAGGCTTGACGCTTGGCGGCAGTTTGGTTGACACCCAACGTGTTATATAAGTTATTTGAGGCACTGGGATGGGAGTGCATCTTTGTCATCCGATAACGATCCAATACCGGCGTAGAAACAAAGACGTCGGTTTGGGAAATGGCTCTTGACATGGACTTCTCAGACTGGAACTCGGACCTCTTGAGGGTCATGGCCTTGTCCGGGGAGAGCAGGGGATCCTGAGAGTGCAGACGTTCCGCAGACAAAAGCTGCTCATCAGACAAGATTCGGTCGTAGGGCATTCCGTACCCTTCCTCGGGCATGTTCTTCTCCGGAGACAAGACTCTGTCCTGAGACATGGCGCGCACGGGCCTCCTGGGCCGCTCTCGGTAGTTGGACTGGTCCTGAGTCATTTTGATGACGTTCAGCGGAAGCGTCCCCCGTGCGGCCAGGTCCGGGAGATGTCGTCTTCTCATATAATATTCATCGGCTTCCTTATCATCTGTAACAATGAGAAACAGACAATTCAGTCATTGGCCTGGGGGCCTCCTACAAAGACATTTGCAAAGCTTGAGGATCTGGTTTTGTTCAGATCAGTACCCGGAAACCCGGTGCAGCTGCAGGCATCATCCCGGTACTGTTATTTAGAGCCGGTAGTCGGCTCTCTTGTAAAAGCAATCCTAACGGCTAAGTAGCCGCTGGATTGCCTTTACAAGCAGCTGGAGGAGACGTCCTGACTTTGTTCAGCTCTCGGTTATGGCAAGCTGGAAGTGAGGACCTGACATCACTTCTAGTTTACCTGGATGTCAACGACGCCATTTTTGAAAATCAAAAAAACGATATCGGTGTGATCAAAGATTTAAAGGGCAGAGGAGGGATTTGGGGTCCCAGATCTCTCCATAGAGTACCTGTCACGTGCCTATTGTTTCACAAGGGATGTTAACATTCCTCAGGACAGCAATAAAAGTGATTAAAAATAAATAAATGAATAAATAAAAAAAAAAAAAAAAAAATGTTAAGTGCTCCCGTCCCTCCGCAAAGGCAAAAGCAAGCATCCGTCCCACACGCACGCAAAATACGATCGTCCCACACATGCGAGGCATCACTGCAAAAGGCAGATCATGGGCAGTAATTCTACCTCCTGTTTAAATTTAAAGTAGCGATCGACCGATATCGTTTTTTTAATGCCGATACCAATATTTTGGTCATCGGATATCGGTATCGGCCGATATCTGCTATTTTCGGATATTTAAAAAAAAAAAATGTATTTTTTTTAAAGGTACTCCTGTGAAGGGATGTGGGGGTCTAAAAGACTCCAAACCCCTCCTCGGCACAGAAAAGCATTCAAAACGCCAAGTTTGGCTGTTTTGAATGCTGTCAGTTTTTTTAATTCGGTGCAGAGTAACCGGAAGTGATGTCATGACATCACTTCTGGGTTTTTTACATGAAGACGCAGTACACCGGGTCTTCTCTTCGGCAGCAGTGGAGGTAGGATGCCCGGGTATCCCGGTGGGACGGGAGACCCAGGCGAGCCACGGAAGGCGGCGGGAGGTTGGGGGACATCCCCTCCCGCTCCTTGTAATGACAGCCGATTTGTCATTACAAGACAGCCGACCGTCGGCTATGGACGCCGGTACCGGGGTGATGGCTCTAGCTGCAGGCATCACTCCGGTACAAGCAGTTTCCCTAAATATCGGCAATATCGGCAAATCAAAAGCCCGATTCCGATATATCGGGGAAAGTGCATATCAGCCCCCGATATATCGGTGTTGCCGATAATCGGTTGATTCCCTAATTTAAAGTGGTAACCTGTAAAGGCTTTTAAAATGTTGTCTGTGAATAGTAAAATCTACACCACGGTTGCACGAGCATGCCCAATTTTGAAATACGACATGTTTCGTATCTATTTACTCGGTGAAACATCATTTGTTATATTTTACCAAAAAAATGGGCTATGTATTGTGTTTTTTTTTTTTTTTTTTTTTAATTAAAATTAAAAAAAGTGTATCTTTCCCCCCAAAAAATTGCATTTAAAAAAACGCTGCGCAAATACCATGTGACATAAAAAATTGCAACAGTCACCAATTTATTCTCTGGGGACTCTGCTTTAAGAAAATAAATAAATAAATAAATATATATGTGTATATATATATATATATATATATAATATACTGTGTATATATATATTATATATATATATATATATATATATATATATATATATAAATAAATATATATATATATATATATATATATATATATATATATATATATATATATAATGTTGGGGAGATCTAAGAAATTTTCTAGCAAAAAAATACTGATTGTTACATGTAAACAAGTGTCAGAAAAGGTTGGGTCATCAAGTGGTTAATAATCATCTGCGAAAAACTTGAAGAGTCCATTATTAAATTCTAATCTCCCATTGGAGCACTTTGGAAATACGACAAGAGGGAGCCAATCACCAAGAAGGTAGTTACATTTTTGAATTTTTTGATACTTGGTTAAATTGGTTGGTGGACAGGAAAATTTGCCCAATGCGGTAGGTGCAAAATTGCTTTTCTTTTTTTTTTTTTTAGGCTTTGCAGATCGTTATATTATCACAGTAATCTCTTTCCAACCTCCTTGGCTTCGTTCACATTAAACAATTAAATTGCATGATTTGAAAATCGGTGATTGGGAACAAAATGAGCCGAGATTAATTTTGTTTTGGAAAGCGAGACAAAGACTGAGAACATTAATCTTGATGTCAATGTGCTGATGAGAATGCAACAGTCTGGTGATGGGATGATGTGAAATTGTATTGACTGCAAAAAAAGAAAATTGGGTGGAATTTGGGTTTTTTTTTTTTTTTTTGAGGAAGACAACTGCTGCTTTGTGATTATATATATATATATATATATATATATATCTTTTTTTATATATATATATATATATATATATATATATATTTAAAGTGGCATTAACCCTTTCACTGCCAGAGCCATTTTTGTGGGTTTTTTTTTTCTGCACACATTTTAACCACCTCACGTACATATACAGCGGCAGGGCGGCCCATCAGCGCGAAAATCACGTACCTGTAGGTCAACTTACATTTTTTGGTCTTGGGCGCCTATGTGTGCCGCTGGCGAACAGCTCCCGCTGTGATTGGACACAGCAGGAGCCAATCAGAGGGTCCGGAGGACCCGATGTTTGCTGGCACCTGGCAACCTTTCCCGAGAGAGGCAGAACATCTGTCTGCCTATGTAAACCAGGCAGATCGCCGTTCTGTTAAGGGGGCGTGGCAGGGGGGGTGTCCTATGTCTACATACTTTGGCTAATAGGTGTCCCTTGTTCCCATCTCAGAAAGTTGGGAGGTGTGGCTTACTCCTTACCCAATGGTATGCATTGCATTTCAATCCTGACTTCTGCCAGAGGAGGGGAACTAATGGGGCTGCCTACGGCGTTGTAAAGCCATAGAGAAGTCAGGTCTGCAAAAGACATAGGTGGAGTTCCCCTTTAAGCTGCCGGCCTGTATTATGCGCCAACACAGAACTGTAATGTTTCTGCCCGGCTCACAGGCTCCGCCTCTACCCTTGACCTGGATTGCTGTGCCGGCTGTGAGCGGAGGGGAATGCGGAGTGTCAGGTTCGGAGAGAACGTCGAGCGTTTTGCTGACACAGATACATTTCCAGCATTACTGACCTGAAATAAGAGGACTGTGCAACACCTAAAGGGATTTTCCCTCCCCCAGGTATGGAATCCATTTCTCTATGAAATATTCCACAGCACTTAAAACAAAAAACAAAGTGGCAGATGTTACAGGGCGAAGGTTTTCATGCCATCATTCACCCTATTTCAGGGCCCCAGCCACATTACTTCCCTATACAGTGGCTGGGGAAGAGGACATTTCCATTCATGCAGAGTCCTAGGCTGGGACAATGTTTAACCGTTGGATAAATTTATAAAAGTCCTGGTATTAAAAAAAAAAAAAGCCAATAATGGAGCTAATCAGGCATGATCTGTGGTTGATTAGCTGCAGTGGGTGGCAAGGGAGACATTGGGGGGGGGGGGGTCTAATAGACTCCTGATGTCTCCAACAAGAGGATCTGTCACCTGCCAAAAGCGATCACATAGTGGACTTGTTAGCCTCTTGTGAGAGCAAAAAAGTTAAATGAAGGACAAAAAAAAAGTTAAAAAATTTGAACAAAATAATAAAAAAAAAAAAAAAAAAAAAAAAAGGAAAAGCACCCCCTTACACACTCCAATGAAAACGTGCAGTGTAGGGCGCACATGTGTATGTAAACATAAATTGCGCCATACATGTGAAGTAATGCCGCGAACGCCAGAGCGGGAGCAAAGATTCTAGGGCCATAACTTATGGGTAATTCTAAGTGCCGGTTCACATTTGTGCGATGACAGAGATCGCATGTAATTCGGAGCGCACTGCTTCTAAAATTACATGCGATCTCTGTGCGGTGCAAATTTCAGCCAATTTGGCTGAATTCGCACCGCAATCGCACTAAAACACGCACCAAACCCTGTTTTTGGTCCGCAGCAGAATCGGATTGCATGGTGGTTCACACCCAGGGCCGGTGCTAGACTATTTTATGCCCTAGGCAAGACCAGCTACTTGCGCCCCCCCCCCCCCGCAAAAAAGGGAAGGGGTTGAAAACTCCTCTATGTGACCCTGATCTGATGGTTCCTCCATGTTATGCTGTCATACCCATAGTTGCCAACATTTGAAAAAAATTTCCAGGGACACTTTGCAGCACAGCTATCAATTACTTACCACACCCACTTCCCTGAAGCTCCGCCACTCTGCATAATTAATCTCCGCCTACTTATCAGATTATAGGGTCTACTTCATAAAGAGAAAATTACAGGAAATTGAAAACTTGAGGCCAAAGTAGCAGAGTTGGAATAATTCTCCCATTCAGCTGCGCTACTTCTGCCTAAAGTTTAGAATTGCAGGGAATTGTGATGAGAATTTTAAAGTGTCAGCTTGTCGGAAGGTGCTCTGCCTCCCCCTGCTGGCGTATTTCGGAAAGTGCACCATGCTGACACCCTGGCTCCAGTGACACGTTAAATTTGCGACAGACGGGAAGAGTGAGCGGGCACCGAGAGAGAGAGACAACCTGCTGCCAGAACAACAACACATAGCTGGGGTGAGAGCGACACTGTGTGGAACAAAATTTAAAAAAAAAAAAATAAATACATTTTTTTAAATGATTTACATTGTCCCTGATTAACAGGGACAGTGTAAATTACCCGGGACAGGCTCCTATTTGCCGGGATTGTCCCGGGAAAAACGGGACAGTTGGCAGGTATGCATACCCAGTGACCCCCATATTCCTCCATTTCACACCCGGGGACCCTAATGTCCCTCCATGTCACACCCAGGGACTTTGATGTTTTTCCATGTCACACCCTGGGACCCCAATATTACTCCATGTCATGCTGTCATACCCACTGACCCAGATGTACCTCTATGTCAGATCCTGATGTTCTTCCGTGTCACACCTGGGGACCCCAATCCCCCATGACCCCGAACCCCTGTTAAACGTGGCGGCTCCTGGTGGAGGGAAAAGCAGCAGTCAGAGAGCTCTACACGTCCTTCATCACCAACCTCCTCAGACCATTCCGGTGCCTCGTTGCTTCTGTCCCAGTAAAGGTTCCGCCCTCCAGTGCCGAGCTCCGGCTCAGGTTCAGCTCTCCTCCGCTCCCTGCTTAATACTGACCCAGGGAAATAAACGGCTGCCCAGCAGCTCAGTGCAGAGAGTCACTTGCCGCTCAGCTCCACCTGAAGAGGATCATCATGCAGGCAGCACTCTGGGGGGCTCCCTTCTTGCCTTTTGGGGCACCTCTAACAGTGGTGAAAAGCCAGGGCCTAGAAGTTCCACCACTGCCCAAGACACTTGGCATCTTCCGCTGTCCCTTCTTCCCCCCAACCTCCGCCCCTCGCCTCAGCTCACAATAATCATTCATGATGGAGAATTCATGATAGAGAGAGAGTGCCGACTCCTGGCTGCGCCCCTATGTGGCAATGCGCCCTAGGCGGCTGCCTAGTTTGCCTAGTGGAAGCACTGGCCCTGTTCACACCTATGCGATCTGATTCTGTGCGAACTTACAGATCGCACTGCGATATGCGATCTTATCTGATGGTGTCGTTAACTTTTAATTGACACCCCCAGCGTATCGCATATGGCAGTGTGAACTGCCAGGGGTGCGGATGCGATGCAGGAACACGCTGTATATTCGCAGCGTTCTCGCATCGCACAAATGTGAACCGGCACTCAACGAATGACCTGTAAAGACCTTCAAATTGTTGCCTATGGAGAATTTTTTTTTTATAATTTCGCAGACATGAGTAACTTTAAGGCTCAATGTTCACTCAAGGTAACCCCATTTTTTATCTAAAAAAAAGGGGGGGTATAATATTGTGTCTGCGTGCACTAAATTTTGCGCAATATAAAAAAAAAAAAAAATTGCATGCAACAGCCACAATTTTATTCTCTTGGGCCTCTGTTTTCAGAAGATAATAAAAAATATATTATTATAAATGTTATGTATATATATATATATATAATTATTATTATATAGGATTTATATAGCACCGACAATTTACGCAGCGCTTTACAACTTGAGGGTAGACAGTACAAATACAATACACTTACACAGTAGGAATCAGAGAGCTTACAATCTAAGATATATATATATATATATATATATACACACACACATACATACACACGTCTATATATATATATGTACTAATATTAAAATGAATAAAAATAATAAATAAATAAATTATATATATATATATATATATATACATACACACACACACACACATACGCACACATACACATTTACTATATTACCAAAAGTATTGGGACGACTGCCTTTACACGCACTTGAACTTTAATGCCATCCCAGTCTTAGTCCGTAGGGTTCAATATTGAGTTGGCCGACCCTTTGCAGCTAAAACAGCTTCAACTCTTCTGGGAAGGCTGTCCACAAGGTTTAGGAGTGTCTATGGGAATGTTTGACCATTCTTCTAGAAGCGGATTTGTGAGGTCAGACACTGATGTGGACGAGAAGGCCTGGCTCGCAGTCTCCACTCTAATTCATCCTAAAGGTGTTCTATTGGGTTGAGGTCAGGACTCTGTGCAGGCCAGTCAAATTCCTCCACCCCAAACTCACTCATCCATGTCTTTATGGACCTTGCTTTGTGCACTGGTCCAAATCATTTGGTGGAGGGGGGATTATGGTGTGGGGTTGTTTTTCAGGGGTTGGGCTTGGCCCCTTAGTTCCTGTGAAGGGAACTCTTAAGGTGTCAGCATACCAAGACATTTTGGACAATTTTATGCTCCCAACTTTGTGGGAGGGGTTTGGGGATGGCCCCTTCCTGTTCCAACATGACTGCGCACCAGTGCACAAAGGCCAATATATATTCTGCTACAATCCCAACAAGCGTATATTGATTGGTTTGCGCAAACTTTATCGCTTCTACAAACGATAGGATATTTTTATGCAATTTTTTTTATTGTTTTTACTATTAAAGGTTATCGATCAGCGATTTTTAGCAGAACTCTGACATTGCGGCGGACAAATCTGACACTAGGTGACACTTTTTGGGGACCAGTGACATCAATACAGTAATCAGTGCTAAAAACAAATGCACTGTCACTGTACCAATGACACTGGCAGGGAAGGGGTTAACATCAGGGGCGATCAAAGAGTTAAGTGTGCTCCTAGGGAGTGCTTTCTAATCGTGTAGGGGGGGGGGGGGGGGGCAACTGGAGGTAGACAGAGATCGGGGTTTCTGCTTAGTGCAAACACAGGATCTCCCCTTCCCTCTGTGACTGAACGGAGGTCTGCTTTGTTTACCTACGCAGACGGCTGTTCTGCCTCTCCTGGGATTGATTGGCAAGTCCTGCAATGGCCGCCGGACCCGCTGATTGGCTCCCGTTGTGTTGAATCACAGCAGGTGTGGGGCTCCGGCGGTACGCACGCCCCAGATCTCGTGCGCAAAATCACGTACATGTACGTGATTTTGCGCAGCCGGATCGCCCTGCCGCAGTATTTGCAGCAGGCGGTCCGGAAGTGGTTGAGTCCCGGTTCGCACATATGCGATGTCAGGCATCGCATGTGATTCGCACCACATTGCTCTGCAAATCACATGCGATGTCTGTGCGATGCGAATTCAGCTATGCAGATTGTATGGCTGAATTTGCATCGTATTCAGACCAAAGTCCCACAGGACCCTTTTTTTCTGGTTGCACCAGAATCGGATCGCATGAGTGTTCACACCTATGCAATCCGATTCATGTCCGAACAGAGAGTGCACACTGCGATATGCGAACTAATCTGGGGGTGTCGTTAACATTGTATTGACACCCCCAGCGATTTGCATATGGCAGTGTGAACTGCCTAAGAGTCGGGTGCGATGCGGGAACCCTGCAAATCCACTGCGGGTTCCCGCATCGCACCAGTGTGAACCGGGACTAAAACTGAGCTCCAGCTTCCTTCAGAAAAAAATTAAAGTCAGCAGCTACACAAACTGTACACATACTGTAGCTGCTGACTTTTATCATTAGGACACTTACCTGTCCAGAGGTCCCGCCATGTCGGCACTCCAGCAGATTTTTACATTCCGCTCTCAGGTGCTGCTGCCTCCATTGCTTCTAAAGGAAGTCGTCAGGTCCCCTACTGTGCATGCGCAAAACATGCTGCGCATTCTGAATGGTCCTGCAACGGGGGGGGAAGGAGGAGGAGGGGGGGCGAACTTCCCCCTCCCTGCAATGAGGTCTCCCGGAAGTGGGGACAGGTACCCATGGGCGTCCACAAAACTTTTTTCAGGGGGGGGCATGATTTTAAGGTCACCCATGCTCCGCCCCTTCCCACCCCATTGATCAGGCATTAATCTTTAGAGCAGGCCAGGCCAGGGTCCCCCATAGTTCGCCCTTTAGAGCAGACCAGGGTCCACAATAGATCCCTCTTTGGTCTTACCTTTTCACCTATATTCCCCATGCTACCAGGTTTTCCTGCACCACCAGGTACTCCAGGCTCTCCCTTCAAATAATATATATATATATATATATATTTAGCCAATATGACCCACTTTAGAGCAGACCAGGATCCCCATAGATCCCCTTTAGAGCAGACCAGGGTCCCCATAGATCCCCCTTTAGAGCAGGCCAGGCCAGGGTCCTCCATAGATCCCCCTTTAGAGCAGGGTCCCCATAGATCCCCCTTTAGAGCAGGCCAGGCCAGGATCCTCTTTAGAGCAGGGTCCCCATAGATCTCCCTTTAGAGCAGGCCAGGCCAGGGTCCTCCATAGATCCCCCTTTAGAGCAGGGTCCCCATAGATCTCCCTTTAGAGTAGGCCAGGCCGGGGTCGTCCATAGATCCCCTTTAGAGCAGGGTCCCCATAGATCCCCCTTTAGAGCAGGGTCCCCATAGATCCCCCTTTAGAGCAGGCCAGGCCAGGATCCTCTTTAGAGCAGGGTCCCCATAGATCTCCCTTTAGAGTAGGCCAGGCCGGGGTCCCCCATAGATCCCCCTTTAGAGCAGGGTCCCCATAGATCCCCCTTTAGAGCAGGCCAGGCCAGGGTCCTCCATAGATCCCCCTTTAGAGCAGGGTCCCCATAGATCTCCCTTTAGAGTAGGCCAGGCCGGGGTCGTCCATAGATCCCCTTTAGAGCAGGGTCCCCATAGATCCCCCTTTAGAGCAGGCCAGGCCAGGATCCTCTTTAGAGCAGGGTCCCCATAGATCCCCCTTTAGAGCAGGCCAGGCCAGGATCCTCTTTAGAGCAGGGTCCCCATAGATCCCCCTTTTAGAGCAGGCCAGAAAATTTCCAGACACCCATGCAGGTACCTGTCACAAACAGGTATTCGCTCCCCCCGAAAGATGCCAAATGTGGGGGAGGAGGCAGATAGGCGGAGCTTCCACTTTTGGGTGGAGCTCCACTTTAAGCCCTGGTGAAAGCAGCGGGCTGGCTTTTGGGAGGAGTTATGCAAATATCAAAATGCCCTGATGGGCGGGTATTACTAGGCAGCCTGCATTTACATAGGCAAAGCCCACATGTGGTGCAGAGCCTCCGCGATTGAAAGAACTGAAATTCAATGAATGAAAATGGGTGAGGCCAGGGACAGTCAGGCTGGGGAGGAAAGCTATAAATGATGCTGGACGTCCTCCAGCCAGGAAAAGAGGCGGGCTTCTGTCTAAGCTGCAGCCCATGGTGAGAAGCTCACAGTGTGCGGTGAAATCGGAGGAAGAGGAGCCGGTAAAACTGTGCAAGACTGAAGGGGAGGCCGGAGATCGGCTGCATAATATGACGGCGATGTGAATGTTTTATCACATTTTATTCTGAACATTTCCTTTGCTTTAACCGTTCAGTTTATTTCCCTCCGATGAATCCCTCGGTGAATGTCATCTCCTGCGCGGGATCCTCCGGGGACTGGAAGGCGGCGGTAAATGCCGGGCGGCGTGGTGCAATTTACCAGAAAAAATTGCAGCAATTGTATTAGAGTGGCGCTCTGTGCGCCTCCGCGCCATTCCTAATCGGAGGGAGGGGACCGGCGTGCTACGCGGGGTCCTCGTTAGGCGACAATTTGGAGGGGCTTGCTGGGAAAAATACGAGCAATTTATGAAATGAATGTGCCTGGGAGGCCGCCTGGATGTAGGGAGGAACGCCGGCACCCTCCATATTCTAAAAATAGTACAGATCGGAGGAGAGAAGGATCTTTGGGAAGGGAAGTAGAACGTCTGGCACAGAACGATCCCCCTGGATATCTCCGCTGTACAATTTGCTACACAAAAGGCAGCAATTTGGCTACACGATGTGTTCAGTAATCACAGAAACGAAGATCCTTTGTTCTATCTCAGTGCTGCTGATCTCCTGCCACCTCTTTGCAGCTAATTCATGTCTACATGCACTCCAGTGATACCTGCATGGTATTTCTCAGGGTAGTTTTCCTGATGGAGAGTGACAACGGCCAGGGGCTGACTGGCAACTTTCGGCCCGGGGGGCAAGTACAAACCAGAGGCCCATGCTGCAGCGGCTTGGCCCCCCTCCCACTCTCCCTCTTCATGTCCTCCCCTTGACCCCCCCATTCCAGGCTGAAGCCCCGCTCCAGGTACTCTTTACTCACTGGCTGAATCCAGCCAGGGAGCAGGTGGGGGGAGCTGGGACAGCTCGGTTGGGGTTGCCTGGGGGAGGAGAGAGTCTCCATTGGGGCATGGAACCGGCCTCTGCTCAGACACAGTTTACACCATCCATGCTGGGGGGGGGGGGGGGGGGGGGAGGCCTGCGCTCTGTCCTTGTCTTCAACCCGCACTCAGTAGGTCAGCAGTGGGGACTTTTTACTTTTCTTCACCAGGAATCCTTTAGGCATGTCTGTGGCAGAAGCGGTGCAGCCTTTTTACGGGGCACCAGAGTAGCCCAGGGGGCAATTGCCCCCCTGCCCCCTGGCCCAGACCTCCCCTGCTTCCTGTCTACATGCACTCCAGTGATGCCTGCATGGCATTTCTCAGGGTAGTTTTCCTGATGGAGAGTGACAACAGCCAGGGTCTGACTGGCAACTTTCGGCCCAGGGGGGCAAGTACAAACCAGACACGCATGGTGCAGTGACTCGGCTCCCTCCCACTCTCCCTCTCTACCTGGCCACCTCCTGAACCCCCATTCCAGGCTGAAACTCCACTCCAGGTATTCTTTACTCACCAACCTAATCCGGGTTCCTGACCGGGCCAGCAGAGGGCGGTTGGGGGAGCTGGGAAAGCTCGGTCTGGGCTGGCAGGGGGAGTAGAGTCTCCAGTGGGGCATGGAACTGGCCTCTGCTCAGACACAGTGTGGGGGTGAGGGGGGGGGGGGTGAGGGGGCCTGCGCTCTGTATTTCCTTCATCCCGCACTCAGTAGGTCAGTGGCGGGGGCTTTTACTTCTCTTCACCAGGAATCCTTTAGGCATGTCTGTGGCAGAAGCAGTGCAGCCATTTTACGGGGCATCAGAGCGGCCAGGGGGGCGGTTGCCTCCCTGCCCCCTGGTCCAGTCCTCCCCTGACAACAGCGGGCCACGTATGTCCTGAAAAGGCCACTTGTTGTCCCCTTTGGGATAGGGAGAAGAGGACAGAGCTTTTTTAACCACTTGCCGACCGCCTAGCGCACTTTTACTGCGGCAGCTCGGCTCTATTGCCGAAACGACATACCTGTACGTAATTTCGTGCAATAGACACTGGGGGGCGCGTGGGTGCCGGCAAGGGCACGGTCGCACGCTGATTAGACACAGGGGATACCAATAAGTGGGTTCTTCTGACCCGATGTCCATTGACCACCCCCAATCGTTCCTGAGACAGGCAGAACGGCGGTCTGCTTATGTAAAAAAGGCATATTGCTGTTCTGACAGGGGGAAGATAGGGATCTTGTGTTCCTTCCTGCTAAGCAGGAACACCAATCTCTATCTTCCCCTAGTCAGAGAAAACCCCACACAGTTAGCAAGCACCAGCTAGGCACACATTTAACCCTTTGATCGCCCCCGATGTCAACCCCTTCCCTACCAGTGTCTTTAGTACAGTGACAGTGCATATTTTTTAGCACTGGTCACTGTAACAATATCACTAGTTCCCAAAAAAGTGTCAAAAGTGTCAGTTAGGCCCCTTTCACACAAGCGGACAGTTCCGAAAAACTGCCTGAAAAATGGACAGGCAGATCTGAACGGATGCCCCATGCATCCCTATGGGGCATCGGATGTCAGCGGAGATATGTCCGCTGACATCCGATCCGATCCGTCAAATCCGGACGGATGGAAACCCTTTTTTCCATCCGTCTGGCGGATCGGATTGGATGAGAACGGACAGACGGTCCGTTCCCATCCGATTCCCCCATAGAGAAGAATGGGGACCTTACAGCTCTGTCTCCGCACACAGCGCGGAGACAGAGCTGCCATCCGCCTGCTCAGCGGGGGATCGGTGGATCTATCCCCCGCTGAGAAAAACAGAGTCCACCGACGGACTACCGTGTGTGAAAGGGGCCTTAGGTGTCCAATTTGTCTGCCACAATGTCCCAGTCTCACTAAAAATCACTAATCGCCGCCATTCCTTGTAAAAAAACAAAAAAAAAAAAAACAAAAAAAAATTCCATAAATTTATCCCATAGTTTGAAGACGCAATAAGCTTTGTGCAAACCAATCAATATACGTTTATTGGGATTTCTTTTACCACAAATATGTAGCAGAGTACATATTGGCCTAACTTGAAGAAGAAGAAATTCTTTTTTTTTATACATTTTTTTATACTTTTTATAGCAAAAATGTAAATATTGTTGTTTTTTTTTTCCAAAATTGATGGTCTTTTTTTTGTTTATAGCGAACAAAAATTAAAGTCGCAGAGGTGATCAAATACCACCAAAAGAAAGCTCTATTTATGGGATAAAAAGGAGATGAATTTTATTTGGGTACAGCGTCGCACGACCGCGCAATTGTAAGTTAAAATAACGCAGCGCTGTATTGCAAAAAGTAGCCTGGTCATGAAGGGGGGTAAACTTTCCAGGGCTGAAGTGGTTAAATAACAGTCCAGGGACTGATCATGTGACTTCAGCATGCAGACTCTCCTACTTATCATTCGCTTTCTGGAAGCATAGTGGATGACCTATTTCAGTGTCTGCAGAAAAAAATTCAATAAAGATCAAAAAATAAAATAAAAATAAAAAAAGATCCTAGATATGGATATAGAGCTTTATTTATGTTATTTTTTTTTTTTTTAACATTTCACCAGCGCTTAGAATAGATGGGAATACCAGGTTAGAGCTGCTGTATCACACTCCCTAATTAGGGGATGTCACAATATATCTTTTGCTCTATAACATGGGTGTCCAACCTTTCGGCTTCTCTGGGCCACATTGAGTGTAGAGAAATTTTCTCGGGCCGCATATAAAATATTTACTATAGTTAAGGTATATAAGTAATAAAACGCCGCCGCGACCTCCTGTGCTGCCGCGCCGCCCCCCCCCCCCCCCTCCAGCACTAATTTAACACAACTAGTGGATGATCCCCTCCAAGGCAGCCTCCGTGGCAGTGCCCCGACTCGACTTCCTTCCTCCCCAGCAAAAAAAAAATTGTCAGGGGGCAGTGGGCCGCATTACCTGCGGTTCCGGGCCGCATGTGGCCCCCGGGCCGCAGGTTGGACATGCCTGCTCTATAAACAGCACTGACCTGTGTTACACAAATGGTGATATACAGTACATGGCATTTTGCTTGGAGGACTATGGAATTGAATATAACACTTGCTGTGGAAAGTCAAATTATTTGCACAGAACATTGACACTTTTATTGAAGACTATGGAATTGAACTTTGCATTTATTGTGTTCGATTATTATTTCTGTAGCAATATTTTAAGTTTGTGTTTTTTTTTTAATTTTATTTTGTACTTTATCACTTTAAGTAACTTCACTTTTATGTAGCACCATTTGTCTAACACAGGCCAGCGCTGTTTATAGAGCAAACAATATATTATTTATTGATTTTTAATTTTTTTATTTTCACTTTTTTTTTTATAATTTTTTTATATATTTATTTTAGATTATTTTTAGATTTAGATTTATTTCCTATAGATTTGTTTATTTTTTACATTTTAATATTTATTTTTATTTACACTTATTTATTTTGCATCTCTTAATTTTTTTGTGTTTTTTTTTTCCATTTGTATTTTTTCCATTCTATTTATTTATTTTTGTTAGATCCATTCTTTTTTGTATCATCCACCTTATTTATAGGTTTTATATATATATATATATATATATATATACACACACACACATTATATATATACACACACACACACATAATATATATACACACACACACACATATTATATATACACATATATATATATATTTATATATGAGCTGCACGATTCTGGATAAAATGAGAATCACAATTGTTTGGGTTAGAATAAAGATCGCGATTCTCTCATGATTCCCAGCGTAACATCATCTTTTACACTATACAAAACAATTTGGCTAACTTTACTATTTCGTTTTTTTTTTTTTTTTTTAATTCATTAATGTGTATTTTTTCCCATAAAACTGTGTTTGAAAGATTTCTGCGCAAATACAGTGTGACATAAAAGATTGCAACGATCGCCATTTCATTCTCTAGGGTCTCTGCTACAAAAAAAAAAAAAAAAAAGTATATACAGTATCTAACAAAAGTAAGTACACCCCTCACATTTTTTGTAAATATTTAATTCTATCTTTTCATGTGACAACACTGAAGAAATGACACTTTGCTACAATGTAAAGTAGTGAGTGTACAGCTTGTATAACAGTGTAAATTTGCTGTCCCCTCAAAATAACTCAACACACAGCCATTAATGTCTAAACCGCTGGCAACAAAAGTGAGTACACCCCTAAGCTAAAATGTCCAAATTGGGCCCAATTAGCAATTTTCCCTCCCCGGTGTCATGTGACTCGTTAGTGTTACAAGGTCTCAGGTGTGAATGGGGAGCAGGTGTGTTAAATTTGGTGTTATCGCTCTCACTCTTTCATACTGGTCCCTGGAAGTTCAACATGGCACCTCATGGCAAAGAACTCTCTGAGGATCTGAAAAAAGAATTGTTGCTCTACATAAAGATGGTCTAGGCTATAAGATGATGGCTAAGACCCTGAAACTGAGCTGCAGCACGGTGGCCAAGACCATACAGTGGTTTAACAGTACAGGTTCCACTCAGAACAGGCCTCGCCATGGTCTACCAAAGAAGTTGAGTGCACGTGCTCAGCGTCATATCCAGAGGTTGTCTTTGGGAAATAGACATATGAGTGCTGCCAGCATTGCTGCAGAGGTTGAAGGGGTGGGGGTGTCAGCCCTTCAGTGCTCAGACCATACGTCGCACACTGCATCAAATTGGTCTGCATGGCTGTTGCCCTAGAAGGAAGCCTCTTCTAAAGATGATGCACAAGAAAGCCTGCAAACAGTTTGCTGAAGACAAGCAGACTAAGGACATGGATTACTGGAACCATGTCCTGTGCTCTGATGAGACCAAGATAAACTTATTTGGTTCAGATGGTGTCAAGCGTGTGTGGCGGCAACCAGGTGAGGAGTACAAAGACAAGTGTGTCTTACCTACAGTCAAGCATGGTGGTGGGAGTGTCATGGTCTGGGGCTGCATAAGTGCTGCTGACACTGGGGAGCTACAGTTCATTGAGGGAACCATGAATGCCAACATGTACTGTGACATACTGAAGCAGAGCATGATCCCCTCCCTTCGGAGACTGGGCCACAGGGAAGTATTCCAACATAACGACCCCAAACACACCTCCAAGATGACCACTGCTTTTGGTAAAGAAGCTGAGGGTAAAGGTGATGGACTGGCCAAGCATGTCTCCAGAAAACCCTGGAGCACCAAAACCCTATTGAGCATCTGTGGGGCATCCTCAAACGGAAGGTGGAGCGCAAGGTCTCTAACATCCACCAGCTCCATGATGAAGTAGTGAGTGTACAGCTTGTATAACAGTGTAAATTTGCTGTCCCCTCAAAATAACTCAACACACAGCCATTAATGTCTAAACCGCTGGAAACAAAGATGAGTACACCCCTAAGAACAATGTCCAAATTGGGCCCAAAGTGTCAATATTTTGTGTGGCCACCATTATTTTCCAGCACTGCCTTAACCCTCTTGGGCATGGAGTTCACCAGAGCTCCACAGGTTGCCACTGGAGTTCTCTTCCACTCTCCATGACGACATCACAGAGCTGGTGGATGTTGGAGACCTTGCACTCCTCCACCTTCCATTTGAGGATGCCCCACAGATGCTCAATAGGGTTTAGGTCTGGAGACATGCTTGGCCAGTCCATCACCTTTACCCTCAGCTTCTTTAGCAAGGCAGTGGTCATCTTGGAGGTGTGTTTGGGTTCGTTATGTTGGAATACTGCCCTGCGGCCCAGTCTCTGAAGGGAGGGGATCATGCTCTGCTTCAGTATGTCACAGTACATGTTAACATTCATGGTTCCCTCAATGAACTGTAGCTCCCCAGGGCCGGCAACACTCATGCAGCCCCAGACCATGACACTCCCACCACCATGCTTGACTGTAGGCAAGACACACTTGTCTTTGTACTCCTCACCTGATTACCGCCACACACGCTTGTCACCATCTGAACCAAATAAGTTTATCTTGGTCTCATCAGACCACAGGAGATGGTTCCAGTAATCCATGTCCTTAGTCTGCTTGTCTTCAGCAAACTGTTTGCGGGCTTTCTTTTGCATCATCTTTAGAAGAGTCTTCCTTCTGGGACGACAGCCAGTCAGACCAATCTGATGCAGTGTGCAGTGTATGGTCTGAGCACTGACAGGCTGACCCCCCCACACCTTCAACCTCTGCAGCAATGCTGGCAGCAGTCATACGTCTATTTCCCAAAGACAACCTCTGGATATGACGCTGAGCACGTGCACTCAACTTCTTTGGTCGACCATGGCGAGGCCTGTTCTGAGTGGAACCTGTCCTGTTAAACCACTGTATGGTCTTGGCCACCGTGCTGCAGCTAAGTTTCAGGGTCCCCTGATCACCCCCAGCACCTGCTTTATTTAAAGCCCTGTTCCATGTGCCCCTTTTATACTTTGAGCATCTGCCCCTCCAAAGATCTCTGCACGGCCCTGGCTAAGAGCTTCATAGATTATAACGGTATCTGGCCTCCTTGTGATGTTCGCACGCTGTGATCCTGCGTAGTAACAGGACGCTGTGGGCGGGGCTCTAATTGTAACGGCTATCCAGCATGTGCAGAAGTCTATCCTTTTCCTTTGCATTCATCTTTGTAGTAATCTAACCTTTTACCGCACTCTCTGCGACGACCGAACGGCGCAACGGGCGCACCTGAGATCGCGGCTTCCCCAGGTGGGTTAATTGTTGGACGGTAGAAGAAAAGCGAGAGCCGTTGGCTTCCTTTGTTCCCGCTCACCAAGGTGAACTGTATACAGAGGGGGGGTTGAAGTCATTTGGGTAAAGCTTGACAGACCGTTATTTTTAGCCGGTTCCCATCAGCAACACCTGAGAATGCTGTACCGTGGCGGCTCACACCCACACCGTGAAAAGTCGAAAATTGATCTCCTGCGCGCCGAGGAATCAAAAGCATCAAGCTGTTGTTTACTGAACGTAATAATATTTTCCATCTCGTTGACTCCACATCCCGCTCAGATGCGAGAGGGAAAAAAAAACACGATAAAATTAACTCCGCCGCACGCCGCGGGGAAAAGAGAAAAGCCGGCGGTGGCACATATTAAAGAGGAACTCCGTTCTAACTGGAGGACAGAATACAAGGATGATGCATTTTATCCTTTTGTCTCTCTTGTAGAGCAAAAGTCCGGCAACTTGAAGAAGAACTTTGTCTTTCCCGGTTCCTCTCTTTTACAGAATTGGAGCCTTTTTGGCGGCGCCGTGCACCTTTTTGCGCACTTCCTGTTTCCTAAGCCCCCCCCCCTGCAATGTCCATGTCACACATCTCAGAAGGCAGTATTGTACTATGAGGCACGTGCGCGCCACCAGATTCTGTGCACACAACAGACCCGCGGCGTGTCTGCACGTGCGCGCTGGATCCTCGCGCATTCGCGCGGTATTTTAATACATGTGCACAGGCATGCCACGGGGCTCTACAAGATCCCAGATACCAGCAGCAGATCTGCGCATGCGCACAGGCAGGAAGCTGCTCTCTGTTAGGTATTTGGGAACTCGCATGCGCAAGAATCTTCTGCACATCTACAGACAGAGCTTTTTTCTGCCCTCTCAGTAACATGGGGGGGGGGGGGACTTCATCATTCCCCCCTCCTGTATTTATAGAGGAGCAGTGTTGTCACCTGAAAACAGGACTACACCTCCCCCTCTCCTCATCCCTATAACATGAAGAAAAATCTGGGAACAAGTTGACACTCACTCCCTATACTGTATTAAGGGAGGAGCAGTGCTGCCACCTGAGCACAGGACTACAGAACACTCCTCCTCTCCATAACATGGAGGGGGTGTTCTGTAGCTCTGTTCTCGGGTAACAACACAACTCCTCCATAAATACAGTATAGGGAATGACAGGACCTCAAGACACCCTCCATACTCTGTCCCTCTCAATAACATGGGGGGGGGGGGGACTTCATCCCTCCCCCCTCCCGTATTTATAGAGGAGCAGTGTTGTCATCTCAAAACAGGACTACAGAACACCTCCCCCTCTCCTCATCCCCATAATATGAAGAAGGAGCTGGGAACAAGGTGGCACTCACTCCCTATACTGCCTTAATGGAGGAGCAGTGCTGTCACCTGAGCACAGGACTACAGAACATCCCCCTCCCCTTCTCTCTATAAAATGGAGGGGGTGTTCTGTAGTTCTGTTCTCGGGTAACAACACTACTCTGCCATAAATACAGTATAGGGAGTGAAAGGACCTAAAGACACCCTCCACCTCTGTCCCTCTAAATAATATGGGGGGGGGGACTTCATCACTCCCCCCCCCTCCCGTATTTATAGAGGAGCAGTGTTGTCATCTGAAAACAGGACTACAGAACGACTCCCCCTCTCTGTATCCTCATAACATGAAGAAAGAGCTGGGAACAAGGTGACACTCACTCCCTATACTGTATTGATGGAGGAGCAGTGCTGTCAACTGGGCACAGGACTACAGAACACCCCCCCGCTCCTCCTCTCCATAACATGGAGGGGGTGTTCTGTAGTTCTGTCCTCGGGTAACAACATTACTCCTCCATAAATACGGTATAGGGAATGACAGGACCTCAAGACACCCTCCACCTCTGTCCCTCTCAACAACATGGGGGGGGGGGGGACTCTCCATCACCCGCCCCCCTGTATTTATGGTAGAGCACTGCCGTCACCTGAAAACAGGACTACAAAACACCCCCCCCCGCTCCTCGTCACTATACCATGAAGAAAGAGCTGGGAACAAGGTAACACTCCCTATACTGTATTAATGGAGGAGCCGTGCTGCCACCTGAGCACAGGACTACAGAACACCCCCCTCTCCTCATCACAGGAATTGCTGGTAACAATGTGGCAGAGATCACTGGAAGTTTTCCTGATTTTTTTTTTTTTTTTTTTGCCAGGATTGACTGGTGAAAAGAAAAATCGGAATATCCTGAAGAGAGGGGGAGGTGTTCTGCAGTCCCGTCCTAGGGTGATAACACTGAAACTCTACAGATACAGTATATTGAATGTGTGTGTCACCCTAGGACAGGACTCCAGGACACCCTCTCCTCTTCTGTATTATAGGGGGGAGGTGTTCTGTAGTCCGTAGAGATAGCAGGGAAGAATATGACTGATAATTTGCCATAGACGACACTTCCTGGATTTAGATATTTAAAGCGGTCAGATGAATAGTCAGCCCGATTCCGGATGCCGGGGCTCAAGCGGTCGTCATGGAGATGGAGCGCGGTGCTGTCTGTGCATCCTCTCATAAATATGCAATGGCGGTTATCGGCGCCTCGTGCTGACATTGATAAATTCTGCTGCTCCCGAGCGGCGCTGTGCTCTCCGCAGATAGGGCGTGTCAAAGCACACTGAGAAATTGGTGATTTTTTTTTGTTTGCTTTACGTTTGCTCTAAAAATTCGCCACAATGGCGGCGCAATTCATTTTTCCAAAACGCGTACCTAAATCATATTGTTAAAGCGGATGTAAATATTTTTTTCTTCCCTGGATCCCTCCCCTCATCAACCTTCCATTTTCATTCCACATCTTATTTTATTCCCGTTGATGTCATCACAGGGTCTCTGCACTTCTCTATGCAGTTCAGGCAGATCATGGCTGGTGGGAGGGGCTGGCAGAGGGCTGTACATAGCTTTCTGAAACCAGCACAGCACCCCCGCCCCAGTACTCCTCTCAAAAGCCCTCAGCCCTGATGCAAGCAGTAGGGAGGAGTCAGTGTGGAGGGGTGGGTGCTCTTAGGTACATTATATTTGCATGCAGACTGCCCTAGGTAACGCCCACATGTAAGGCTGAGCCTCTACAACTGAAAAAATTAAAATCCAATAAATGAAAGGGGCAGGGCCAGGGACAGTCAGGCTGGGGAGGAAAGCACTAGATGATGCTGGATGTCCTACAGACAGGAAATGAGGTGGGGCTCTGACTTCTTGTAGCTTCCTACTGTTGTTAAGACACAGCCTGCTACTGCAACCTATCTACCTACATTGCTAGGACACAAGCCACTACTGCTGCCTAGGAACCTCCGTTGCTAGGGCACAGGCAGCTATTGCCACCTAGCGACCGCCGTTGCTAGGACACAGGCAACCTCTCACGGAAGCCATGTAGCTCCTTCTATTACTAGGACACATGTGGCTTTGGCTACCTAGCATCCTACTGCTGTTAGGACACAGCCTGCTATTGCAACCTGTCTACCTTCATTGCTAGGACACAGGCCACTACTGCTGCCTAGTAACCTCCGTTGCTAGGGCACAGGCAGCTATTACCACCTAGAGACCTCCGCCGATAGGACACAGGCCGCTATTGCCACCTACTTAACTCCATTGTTAGGACACAGGTAGCTATTGCCACCTAGCTACCTCCTTTGCTAGGACACAGGTCACCAACACTGCCTGGCTACCTCTGTTGCTAGGACACAGGCTGCTAATGCCCCTAGATACCTCTGTAGACCCTTAGATTCAGAGGTCACCAGATTCTGTTACTTTTCTGTCACCTGCCTACCAACATTGCTAGGACACAGGCCACTATTGCCACCTAGCTACCTCTGTTGCGAGGACACAGGTCACGATTGCTGCCTAGCTACCTCTGTTGCTAGGACACAGGCTGCTATTGCCATGTAGCTACTTCTATTGCTAGGACACAAGTCACCAACACTGCCTAGCTACCCTCCGTTGCTAGGACGCAGGTCACCAACACTGCCTAGCTACCCTCCGTTGCTAGGACACAGGTCACCAACACTGCCTAGCTACCTCCGTTGTCAGAACACAGGCCGCTACTGCTGCCTAGCTACCTCTGTTGCTAGGACACACCTCACCTAGTAACCTACATTGCTAGGACACACTTTGCTATTGCCCCCTAGCTACCTCAGTGGCCAGGGCACAGGTCGCCAAGGTTGCCTAGCTACCTCCATTGCTAGGACACAGATCACCAACGTTGCCTAGCTACCTCCATCACTAGAACACGGGTCACTATTGCTGCTTAGCAACCTCTGTTGCTGAGACACAAGTCGCTATTCTCACCTAGTGACCCCAATTGTTAGGACACCGGTCACCAATGCTGCCTAGCTACCACCGTTGCTGGGACGCAGGCTGCCAATACCCCCGAAATCCATCTATGGACCCTTAAGAGTCTGAGGTCACCAGATTCCGTTGCTGTGCCTTCACCTGCCGTACGTGACGCGTCATCTCCCAGAGAGGAAAAATGACAGAAGGTGAAGAACCGGCCGGCCCCGGTGAAGTGTACAACCAGATTGGTCAATGATGGCGTGGCCATGGGTGATGGGTGCACCGGATTGGTCAATGAGGGCATGGCCATGGGTGAAGGGTGCACAGGATTGGTCAATAAGGGCATGGCCATGGGTGAAGGTGCACCGGATTGGTCAATGAGGGCATGGCCATGGGTGAAGGGTGCACAGGATTGGTCAATGAGGGCATGGCCATGGGTAAAGGGTGCACCGGATCGGTCAATGAGGGCATGGCCATGGGTGAAGGGTGCACCGGATTGGTCAATGAGGGCATGGCCATGGGTGAAGGGTGCACCAGATTGGTCAATGAGGGCATGGCCATGGGTGAAGGGTGCACCGATTCGGTCAAAGAGAGCATGGCCATGGGAGAAGCATGCACCGGATTGGTCAATTGATCAATGAGGGCATGGCCATAGGGGAAGTGTACAACGGATTGGTCACTGAGGGTTTGGCCATAGGTGAAGTGTACATCGGATCGGTCAATGAGGGCGTGGCCATGGGTGAAATGAGACGGGCAGACAGACTTGCACAACACGGAGCCATGGGGGTGAAATGAAACGGCACCTACTTAATCGCTTGAGAGAAGAATATTTACTTGGATTGGTCTTCATGGCGGACTCGTAGGACGGCGGCAGGTGGGAGAGGTTCTGGAAGGAGCGGGAGAAGGACAGGTCGTACGGCTCGGTGGCGGAGGTGAGGATGTTGTTCATACGAGGCTTTTCTGTGGAAGGAAAGAAGAAGGCATCAATGTCAGAATCCACAACCCTACATATACCACCAGTGCAATACATGGGACTCATCCCCCTTCTCCTGTAATGGGCTCCAGATTTGCCTTCCTCTGGATCCACACTCTTACACTATAGAGTGACTGTTATCTGAGAGGACCTGTCATCATGTGTAACCCTTCTAAGCATCTACTACCTCTTACAAAGATCAGTACTGCCTCTGCCAATGAAAAATAAATGCTTTCCTCAGAAGTAAAGGAAAAAGCTGCAACATTGTATCCGGTATGTGGAAGCAGTGGTCTCTCTGCAGAGGTCTGACAATCACCCTCTGCTGAGTCAAAGCTAGAGCTCTCTAATGAGCAAGGACTGTGAGCTTTGCTTTTTGCAGAGCTATAGGCCTGACTCCATAGAGGATTGCTGGACCTCTGCAGAGAGACCACTGCTTCTATACACAAGATACAATGTTGCTGTTTTGTTCCTTTTCTTTTGAATAAAGCTTTTACAATGTGTTTTTTTTTTTTAATGAAATGATTAGCTGAATTCCCCCAGGAATGTAGATAAGGGGGGGGGGGTTTGAGCCCCCCCCAATATACCGGACCCGCCAGTAGCGGGAGCAATAATTTGAGCTCCACCCTTACGTTAAAGCGGACTGCCCGCCGTTTAACAAAAATACCGGGGTTATGGCAGCTATCTGCTACCATAACCCCGGTATTTAATGTCATAGTACCGACGTAAAACTGCGGCAGGCGGTCCGTAAGTGGTTAATTAAAGAAAACCCTCTTATTTTACATGCAAGTGGCCATCTTGGCCTCAGTCCGATCTGCCGTTGTCATGATGCTGCACATGTGATCAGGTATGACACCAGACATTTGATGGCATGACAGTGTGGTTGGGAGCACAAGCAACTGTGAGTGTTATTCACGGCATGCCTCGAATGTAACCGTTTTGGGACCCCGTTCAGTCGATGGGTTTAGTTCCGCTTTAAGCAATAAGGATTCACATTTAACAAAGCGCAAAGCTCCAGGACAACAATAAGAATATTTAATTTCAGTTATGTGACTAATTTTGAAATCTCATTGAACTCGGATAAAAATAACTGTCACTTTAAAAAAAAAAAACCTTTTCCTGGTGTGTTAGCTTTGTGAATTAAGCCATAAGTATTTACATTTAACAAAGTTCAAAGCTTTTAGCAAAATAAATAAATAATCCCTATTTTTAGAAATGTAACTGTAATCTTTAAATCTCACAGTCACTTCAGAGCCCTGTGCCGCGAATCGGTGATGTCATCGCGCCTCCGGCCAATCAGATGAACGCGAACCAGGAAGCAGGATGGCCGAACATGTCGGCCATGTCACCGGTGAGCGGGCGGCACTGCGGGGGCTTCGTTCTAAGGTAATTATTTTATAATGAGCTACTGTGAGCTACTAACTCATTATGCCTTTGTCTTACAGGATTTTTTTTTTTGGGGGGTATTACAACCTCTTTAACCCTTTGTTTGCCCCTGGATTAACCCCCTTCCCTGCCAGTGTCGTCATTACAGTAAACAGTGCATATTTTTAGCACTGACAACTGTAGTAATGTCACGGTCTCCCCAAAAATGTAAAAAATGTCAGTTAGGGGTCCGATCTGTCCGCCGCAATGTCGCAGTCCCGCCAAAAATCATTCCCCTAGTTTGTAGATGTGATAACTTTTGCGCAAACTAATCAAAATACGCTTATTGGGATTTTTTTTTTTACCAAAAATATGTAGCAGAATACAAATTTGGCCTAAAATTTTAAGGACTATTTTCCTGGTGTGTTAGGTTTAAGAAAGTGGGTTTAGTTTCAATTTAAGCCCTAAGGGTTCACATTTAACAAAGATAAGACTAAATTTAGTCATCCAACTATCATTTTGTAATCGCATTAACTGAGCTGAAAATAACTGTCACTTAAAATAACAATTCTTAGTTTTAGACATGTAAGTATAATCTTTATATCGCATTAGACTCGGCTGAAAATAACGGTCTTATGTAATGACTTTTTTTTTTTTTAACGAAGGATCATTTTCCCGGTGTGTTAGGTTTAACAAAGAGCAAATCGATGGGTTTAGTTCCGCTTTAAGCCTTAACAATTCACATTTAACAAAGTGCAAAGCTTCAGCACAACAATAAGAATCTTTAAATTTCAGTCATGTGACAGTATTCTTGAAATCTCATTCAACATAGCTGAAAATAATTGTCACTTAAAAAAATAAATAAAAGGATCCTTTTTCTGGTGTGTTAGCTTTGTAAAATAATTCGTAAGTATTTAAATTTAACAAAGTGCAATGTTTTTAGCACAACAATAAGAATCCTTATTTTTAGACATGTAAAGTATAATCTTTATATCGCATTCGACTCGGCTGAAAATAACTGTCACTTTAAAAAAAAAAATTCCTGGCGTGTTAGCTTTGTGAATAAGGCCTTACATATTCAAATTTACCAGCGTGCAAAGCTTTTAGCACAATAGGAATACTTACTTTGAGACATGTAAGTGAAGCCTTGAAAATCTCTTTCGAAACAGTTTTTTTTTTTTTTTTAAAGCATAATTTTCCTGGTGTGTTAGCTTTGTAAATTAAGCCTTAAGCATTCAAATTTGACAACTTGAAAAGCTTTTAGCACAACAATAAGAATCCTTACTTTAGATGTGTAACTGTAATCTTTAAATCTCATTTAACTCATCTGAAAATAACTGCCACTTTTTAAAATAAGGACCTTTTTATATTTTTGAATTGAACCCCAAGTATTCAAATTTACCAGCGTGCAAAGCCTTTAGTGCAATAAGAATCTTACTTTTGGACATGTAACTGTAATCTTTAAATTTCATTGGACTCAGCTAAAAATAACTGCCACTTTTTCTTTAGGGATAATTTTTCTGGTGTGTTAGCTTTGTAAATTAAGCCTTAAGCATTTATATTTTACAATTTGCAAAGCTTTTAGCACAATAAGAATCCTTATTTTAGATATGTAACTGTCATTTTTAGATCTCATTTGACTCATCTGAAAATAACTGTCACTTTTTAAAATAAGGGCCTTTTTACTGGTATGTTAGGTTTTTGAATTGAACCCTAAGTATTCAAATTTACCAGCGTGCAAAGCCTTTAGTGCAATAAGAATAATAACTTATGGACATGTAACTGTAGTCTTTAAATTTCATTGGAATGAGCTGAAAATAACTGCCAATTTTTTTTTTTTTTTTTTTAAGGATCATTTTCCTGGTGTGTTAGCTTTGTGAATTAAGCCTTAAGCATTTACATTTGACAACTTGCAAAGCTTTTCGCAAAATAAGAATTCTTACTTTAAATATGTAACTGTAGTTTTTAGATCTCATGTGACTCCATGTGGCTACACATTTGGATCATGTGGCTACAAATTTTTGGTAAAAAAAAAAAAATCCCAATAAGCGTATATTGATTGGTTCGTGCAAAAATGATTGTGCCTACAAACTAGGGGAAAGATTGTAAAACAAATACATTTTGGAAAAAAAAAACGATATTTTTTACTTTCTGCTATAAAACACGTGCAATTAAAACATTTTTTTAAAAAATGTAAAAAAATAAAATAAAATTTCTTCATCGATTTAGGCCAATATGTATGCTGCTACATATTTTTGGTAAAAAAAATCCCAATAAGCGTATATTGATTGGTTTGCGCAAAAAGTATCGCACCTACAAACTAGGGGAAAGATAATAAAACAAATACATTTTGGAAAAAAAAATATATATATTTTTTACTTTCTGCTATAAAACACGTGCAATTAATATATTTTTTACTTTCTGCTATAAAACACGTGCAATTAAAAAAGAATTAAAAAAATGTAAAAAAATAAAATAAAATTTCTTCATCGATTTAGGCCAATATGTATGCTGCTACATATTTTTGGTAAAAAAAAAAAAAAAAATCCCAATAAGCGTATATTGATTGGTTTGCGCAAAAATTATCGTGTCTACAAACTAGGGGAAGGATTATAAAACAAATACATTTTGATAAAAAAAAAAAAAAAATATATATATTTTTTACTTTCTGCTATAAAACACATCCAATAAAAAAAAAAAATGTAAAAAAATAAAATAAAATTTCTTCATCGATTTAGGCCAATATGTATGCTGCTACATATTTTTGTTAAAAAAAAAAAAAAAAAAATCCCAATAAGCGTATATAGATTGGTTTGTGCAAAAAATTATCATGTCTACAAACTAGGGGAAAGATTATAAAACAAATACATTTAGGAAAAAAAAAAAAACTATATTTTTTTACTTTCTGCTATAAAACACATCCAATAAAAAAATGTAAAAAAACAAAATCAAATTTCTTTATCATTTTAGGCCAATATTATATTCTGCTACATATTTTTGGTTAAAAAAAAAAAAAATCCCAATAAGCGTATATAGATTGGTTTGCACAAAAAAATTATCACGGCTACAAACTAGGGGAAAGATTATAAAACATATACATTTTGATAAAAAAACAAAAAAAATTATTTTTTTACTTTCTGCTATAAAACACATCCAATAAAATTTTTTTTAAAAAAAAAAATCACATTTGCAAAATATTTGCAAAGCATTTTTTTAAATCAGCCGTTTGGTATTTCAGAGAATTCAGCAAATTATTTGTCTGAAAAAAAAAGAAAAGAAAAAAAAAGAAACAGACTTTGTGAAAAGCTTTGCTCAAAAAAAAAAAAAAAAAAAAACTGCAACATTGTATTTGGTGTATAGAAGCAGCGGTCTCTCTGCAGAGGTCTAACGCTCCTCTACGAGTCTGGCCTTTATTTCTGCACATAGCAAAGCTCACACTCTTTGCTGATTGGAGAAATCTATCTTTGACTCAGCAAATATTTAACCCTTTGATCACCCCTGGGTTAACCCCTTTCCTGCCAGTGTCATTATTACAGTAACAGTGCATATTTTTAGCACTGATTACTGTAGTAATGTCACTGGTCCCCCCAAAAGTGTCAAAAATGTCAGTTGGGGATCCGATCTGTCTGCCGCAATGTCACAGTCCCGCTAAAAATCGCAGATCACCGCCATTACTAGTAAAAAAATAAATAAATAAAAATGACATAAATCTTTCCCCTAGTTTGTGGGCACGATAACTTTTGCGCAAACCAATCAAAATACACGTATTATTTTTTTTTATTAGGAATGTTATATAGCAGAAAGTGAAAAATATTGTTTTTTTTTTTTTCAGACTTGTCGCACTTTTTGTTTATATAATATATAAATATAGTTTTTTGTTTTTTTTTTCCAAAATGTATTTGTTTTATAATCTTTCCCATAGTTTGTAGATGCAATAATTTTTGCGCAAACCAATCAATATACGCTTAATGGGATATCTTTTACTAATATCATGTAGCAGAATACAAATTGGCCTAAATTGATGAAGAAATTCGATTTTTTTTTTTACATTTGTTTTTTATTGGATGCGTTTTATAGAAGAAAGTAAAAAACGTTTTTTTTTTTTTTGTTTATAGGGCAAAAAATAAAAATAAAAAAAAAAATCGCAGAGGTGATCAAATACCCCCATGAGAAAGCTCTATTTGTGGGAAAAAAAGGACATCAATTTTATTTGGGTACATCGTCGCATGACCGCGCAATTGTCCGTTAAAGTAATGCAGTGCCGAATGGCGATAAATGGACTGGTCATTAAGGGGGAAATCTTTACGGTCCAGAAGTGGTAATTGATAAAAGTTGGAACTTTTGTGAAAAATGATCCTATTGAATCGGACATTTCCACTTTATTTTAATTTAAAATGATTGCAGTATATGAAGTCCTTTGATTTATTCTAATAAAAAACAAATAATAAAGGATGATGATGATGATGATGATGGGGGTGCTGGAAGTTTCTGCTCCTTACCGTTTGTCGGCGTCTGGGCTGAGTTGTTGAGGACGAGCGGATTGTAATTTTGTTGATGGTCGCCTGGAAGAAAACAGAGACACGGCACTCTGATTATTACAGAACCGAGGTATATAATTCCGCTTGTCTGCCAATCATAGAGGTTCATAGAATGGCGGAATATTCCGACCGCAATCACAACAACCACCGAGGCCGCCGCTGCAGATAATGACATGGCTTTATTCTACACACTTATTTTGTTCTGAATCCTCCATAACTCGAAGATTTGTTTGCACTGTTATACACCTTCCCCCTGCGCCTCCGTTTCTTCAGACACCGCTGATCACAGACAGCGGTAAAAGGGCCAATCAAAGAGGCCCTTTACCAGGTGATCAGCTGTGTCCAATCAAATAAATTTGCTAGTTAATGGCATTCCTTTCCTCACACATTGTCACAGTGTGAGGAGAGGGGAGCCGGTAAGCAGCAATACTGATGGGACATTTAGGCAGATAATCAGTGCCACCTATCAGTGCAGCCTCATCAGTGGCACCTATCAGTGCCCATCATTGCTGCCTCATCAGTGCTTATCAGTACCACCTCATCAGTGCCCATCATTGCTGCCTCATTAGTGCCACCTATCAGTGCCCATCATTGCTGCCTCATCAGTGCCTATCAGTGCAGCCTCATTAGTGCCACCTATCAGTGCCCATCATTGCTGCCTCATCAGTGCCTATCAGTACCCCCTCATCAGTGCCCATCATTGCTGCATCATTAGTGCCACCTATCAGTGCCCATCATTGCTGCCTCATTAGTGCCACCTATCAGTGCCCATCATTGCTGCCTCATCAGTGCCTATCAGTGCAGCCTCATTAGTGCCACCTATCAGTGCCCATCATTGCTGCCTCATCAGTGCCTATCAGTACCGCCTCACCAGTGTCCATCATTGCAGCCTCATCAGTGCCACCTATCAGTGCCCATCATTGCTGCCTCATCAGTACCACCTCATCAGTGCCCATCATAGCTGCCTCATTAGTGCCACCTATCAGTGCCCATCATTGCTGCCTCGTCAGTTCACATCAGCGCAGCCTCATTAGTGCCACCTATCAGTGCCCATCATTGCTGCCTCATCAGTGCCTATCAGTGCAGCCTCATTAGTGCCACCTATCAGTGCCCATCATTGCTGCCTCATCAGTGCCACCTATCAGTGCCCATCATTGCTGCCTCATCAGTGCCTATCAGTACCGCCTCATCAGTGTCCATCATTGCAGCCTCATCAGTGCCACCTATCAGTGCCTATCATTGCTGCCTCATCAGTACCATCTCATCAGTGCCCATCATAGCTGCCTCATTAGTGCCACCTATCAGTGCCCATCATTGCTGCCTCGTCAGTTCACATCAGCGCAGCCTCATTAGTGCCACCTATCCGTGCTGTCTCATTAGTGCCACCTCATCAGTGCAGCCTCACTAGTGCCACCTATTAGTGCCCATCATTGCTGTCTCACCATTGCCCATCAGTACCGCCTCAACAGTACCCATCAGTGCAGCCTCATCATTGCCACCTATCAGAGCCCATCATTGCTGCCTCATCAGTGCCCATCAGTGCAGCCTCATTAGTGCCACCTATCAGTGCTGCCTCATCAGTGCCACCTCATCTGTGCAGCCTCAATAGTGCCACCTATCAGTGTCCATCATTGCTGCCTCATCAGTGCCCATCAGTACCGCCACACCAGTGCAGCCTCATCATTGCCACCTATCAGTGCCCATCACTGCTGCCTCATCAGTGCCACCTCATCTGTGCAGCCTCATTAGTGCCACCTCATCAGTGCCCATCAATGCTGCCTCATCTGTGCCACCTATCAGTGTCCATCAGTGCTGCCTCATTTGTGCCTCTTATCAGTGCCACCTCATCAGTGCCCATCAGTGAAGAAGAAATATTACTTTTTTGCAAACTTTCATAACAAACTAAGAAAAACGGGGAAAATCTTCCAATGGGGACACCACTTCTGATGAAAACGAGGGATTTCCCACACTTCGGAGGGATTTCCTTTCACTTCCTGTTTGGCTATGGGACAGGAAGTGAAGGGAAATCTCCCCAATGAGACACAGCTGGTGCAAAAAAACCTGAAAGAGAATATAACCCTCCCTTGTTCTATCCAAAATGAAAAAAGTTTTAGGTATACTTTAAATAGATTAACATATTTAGATGCCCGGGGTTCGTACAAGTGACTCCCTTCCCCCTGGCATGCGTGACAACGCTGAACAGCCTACAGCGAATTCCCTGCACCGTTGTCACCCTGATCGATGGACTACAGAGCTGGGTCACATATTAATGAGTCACCCATGAATCTATGGAGTGGTCCTTTGGGCTGCAGCACTTTGTGAACGCGCGTTTTTGAATTGCGGGAAAACCACCTGTCACGCGTGCATTATTATTCCTTGGCACCCCAAATGCGGCAAAAAGATGCGCACATTTTGCATGAAACAATGTGCGGGAATATGAGCAGTTAAAAAAATACCTAAAGCTTAACACTCAGGCCCCGCTCACACCTGAGCGTTAGATGTGAGGGAAATCACCTTAGACCACAAGCCGATACAAGGAAAAAAGCATTTATTCTCATATACGAGGAGACAGGTTACATATAGGCATAGGCCTATTAGCTACAGTGACCCGTGGAATAGGTTCCTTTCACATGCAGCCAACCTAGTCTGGCCTGCATATGATGTGTCTTATCTTACAGTATGTAGTCTGATGTTTAACCACTTGCCGACCAGTCACTGGGACTGTACTGCGGCAAAGTGGCTCGATTCCGTCCAGCGACGTAGACCTACGTCGCTGGACTCCTCCCCTTGTGGGCGGCGCTCGCGCACCGCCGGAGGCTCGCTCCCGCTGTATTCAGTCACAGCGGGAGTCGGGCCAGGGGAGGAGCGGCGGCGATCGCCGCCGCTCTTCCCCGATCGTCGGGGAATCGAGTCTGGAGATCCGCCCGCTTGTGTAAACAAAGCGGGCGGATCTCCTAAGTGACAAACAGTGACAGATTGCAGGGTTCAGCTTAGCTGAACATCCGATCTGTCCTTGTGTCACTCAGTCGCCTCCCCCCACACACGTCAGTAAGTACCAGGCATACATTAACCCCTCCCTCTCCAATAAAATTAACCCCTTCCCTGCCAGTGTCATTTTTACAGTAACAGTGCATATTTATAGCACTGATTACTGTAGAAATGTCACTGGTACCCCCAAAAGTGTAAAAAATGTCAGTCAAGGGTCCGATCTGTCCGCCGCAATGTCGCAGTCCCGCAAAAAAAAAAAAAAAAATCGCAGATCGCCGCCATTACTTGTTAAAAAAAAAAAAACACCAAAAATGACAGAAATCTTTCCCTTAGCAATAACTTTTGCGCAAACCAATCAAAATACGCTTATTGTGATTTTTTTTAACCAAACATAGGTAGCAGAAAACAAATTGGCCAAAAATTTAAAGAAAAATGTTGATTTTTACCTTTTTTGGGGGAGAATTTCATATAAAAAAAAAATGTGAAAAATATTTGGGTACGGCGTCGCACGACCGCGCAATTGTCAGTTAAATTCGCACAGTACCGAATCGCAAAGAGTGGCCTGGACGCAAGACAGCAAAATCCTCCGGTGGTAAAGTGGTTAATACAAAAAAAAAAAAAAAGGAGGAGAAGAAAGAGGGGGGGGGGTTGTGCTGTATTGGGGGGGGGGCGTTCTTGGTGTCTAGTAAATATGGCTGACGCCCTCCAAGCACACCAATAGCGTGGAGTTTGGGAGTGGTTTAGGGTGTGACCTCACTACAAATATCAAATTTGTACAAATATGGCTGCTTAGGCACCCCCCCCCCTCCCGGCCTCCGAGCACACCAATAGCGTGGCGTTTGGGAGTGGTTTAGGGTGTGACCTCACTACAAATATCAAATTTGTACAAATATGGCTGCTTAGGCACCCCCCCCCCCTCCCGGCCTCCGAGCACACCAATAGCGTGGCGTTTGGGAGTGGTTTAGGGTGTGACCTCACTACAAATATCAAATTTGTACAAATATGGCTGCTCAGGCACCCCCCCCCCCTCCCGGCCTCCAGCACACCAATAGCGTGGCGTTTGGGTGTGGTTTAGGGTGTAAACCCACTACAAATATAATTTCCTGGTTGAGCACTAGCTTCCTGTTTCTTGCACTCGTTAGGATAAATACTTTTTTTTGTGTGTGCAAATTTCCAAATCTTGGTGGCAATCAATGGCCCGCATTTGTGGGAGTATTTTGTAGTATAGTGTCCATTAAAAATGTTGATTCTGAAAGTAAAGGTCTTCTGACAAATCTGCTGGGGTGTACTCATTTATGCTGAGCACTGTGTAACCAAGTCTTTATCGAGTATTTTCCCTCCTGTAGCCCTGCGAGGTGCCGGCGTTCACAACAATCTTAGATACCCTGACGTGTCCCTGACAAGGATTGTACGAAGCCGGCAATAATGGCGAATGTTGATTCAGCGGTACGGAAAGGACTAATTGCCTTTGTTTGACGGAATTACAGCCTTCAGGTCTATAATTTTACCAGCGAATTAGCCGCAAGCAAAGAATCTCGCAGGGAAAAGTCAGGAAAGGGGGAGTTTTATTGGAGGCTTAAAAGAACAGATAATCAAATTAGCGCAGACAAGGCTCTGCTCACCTCACCTGTCGTGCCAAATGAGAAAAGATTATTTGAGTTTTATGGCGTGCGGTAATGAATCATGATGTGTGTACAGTATGAGCTCCAGACTGAGCTCTCCGAATGCAAATATGACCTTTTCCTGACGAGTAGGTAGAGTACGGAATACGATTTGCGGCCCATGCCATCTCCATTAGCCTCTGCGCACAGGAACCTCCGACAAGGACGGCAACATTGCTGTAACCTTTTTGGCTTACATAGTCCCAAGAAGTTAGAGAGACGGGTACGGGCATCGATCAGACCACCCCGGAATACTTCCCTAGGTGATTGCTTTTATGTCTCGAGATAAAGGAGTCTTTCTTTAATAGCACAGAATACAAATGTGATTAAAAGAGTCTGGTGTGACAAGAGGAACATTGAAAGGGGTTTCATCAACTGCAGGGTAGGGGAGTATTTTTTACATTAGAGATGCATTACATTTTCAGCCTACTACCCATTTACCAGAGAGTAGTGACATCACCCAGATGATTCATATTCATGAGAATGCAGCCTATCTAATCACTAGAAAACAGTGACATCACCAAGACCCTTTATATTTATGAGAACGCAGCCTATGCAATCACTAGAGACCAGTGACATCACTAAAACCCTTAATATTCATGAGAATGCAGCCTATCCATCACTAGAGACCAGTGACATCACCAAGACTCATCATATTCAGGAGAATGCAGCCCATGCGTTAACTAGAAACCAGTGACATCACCAAAACTCTATATATTCATGAGAACAAAGCCTATTCATTCACTAGAGACCAGTGATATCAAAGAGACTCTTCATATTTATGAGAAAGTAGCCATTTATTCACTAGAGACCAGTAACATCAGTCTTCATATTCATGAGAACGTAGTCTATCTGATTACTAAAGACCAGTGACATCACCAAGGCACTTCATATTCATGAGAAAACAGCCTATCTATTCACTAGGGACTGGTACATCACCGAGACCTTTCATAATCATTAAAACATAGCCTCTCCATTCACTTGAGACGAGTCACATCACCAAGACCCTTCATATTTATGAAAACACAGCCTATCCATTCACTAAAGGTCAGTGACATTACTAAGACACTTCATGTTTATGAGAACATAGCCTAGCCATTCACTAGAATCCAGTGACATCACCAAGACTCTTCACATTCATAAGAATTCACTAGAGACCAATGACTTTACCGAGACCCTTCATATTCATAAGAACACAGCCTACCCATCACTAGAGAGCAGTGACATTACCGACACTCTTCATAATTATGAGAACACAGCCTATCGATTCAATGGAGACCAGTGACCTCACTGAGACCCTTCATGTTCATAAGAACACAACCTATCCATGACTAGAGACTAGTGACATCCCTTAGACTCTTCATATTTCTGAGAACGCAGCCTATCCATTCACTGGAGACCAGTAATATCACCGAGACTCTTCATATTCATGAGAACGCAGCCTATGAGATCACTAGAGACCAGTGACATCACCAAGACTTTTCACATGCATGAGAAAGTAGCCTATCCATTCACTAGTGACCAGTGATCTCACCCTTTAAATTCATGAGAACGCAGCCTATCTTATCACTAGAGACCAGTGACATCACCGAGACCCTTCATATTCATAAGAATGCAGCCCATCCATCACTAGAGACCAGTAACATCATCAAGACCCTTCATATTCATGAGAACACAGCCCATCCAATCACTAGAGACCAGTGACATCACTGAAACACTTCCTACAAAAACTTCTCTTGCTCGTAAGTTCAGAGCAGTTTGGATCTCTCAATATAGCCCAAATAATTATTTGATCATTGGATACTCATCCAGCTCTGAGATAAAAAGAAGGGGTGCCGAGTCTGGACCCATCCCCTACATTGTATCATCATGGCCGACATATATTACCAAGCAGCTGTATCCAGACCTGCTGAGCTAGGACATTGTTGGGTCTCTGTTGTGACCACTTTGGGTGTCCACAGCACCAGTCTGAACGGTGACAGATCTCTCAGTATTCCACTGGTATCTTGAAAGTTGGCACCAATTCTAAGATTTAATAAACCTTCCTTCCTGTGACATTCCAGATGTTCCACAAAGCTGAAAGCCTCTCAAAGCGAGATAGAAATCATTTGACATTTTGCGGTGACATCACAAAAGGACACCTGTTTCCCGCAGGAACGGAGGATCGCGGGTGTCACACAGGCAGTCAGTGCTGCATCAGTGCACACTGGTAGAACACTGACTCACAGTGACATAAAAAGAAACAGATGATAATTAAATCCTCCCACTGCTGTTCTCATTGCACTTCTTCAACTCTACTTGTGGCTCTCGGCCATCTTCATTGTATCAGTCTGGTATTTGGAGAGAAATCTGCCTGTTGAACTATTCTGTGTTGGGTGACTCAAAACTTGAATCAGACAAGTGTTATACTATTGTAGATTTCCATAAAAAAATACACATAGAATGAGAACCGTGATGGCGGCACATCTCCTCTGTGAGGTGAGCCGCTTTCCAGCTTCTAAGAACTGACAACATTGCCTTTAATTGGCACCAGGATATCGTAGGTGTGAATATTTCTTTTCACATACAGATTTGGCGCTAACATGGCTGGCATATCTCCTGTGATATTTGGGTGCACATTTATCATAACTGAAGAACCAATATAACATCCTAAAATCACTACTTCTAAAAATATAATTCTACTCCTTAGCTGGACAACAAACCTTGCTTTGACCCCCGAAGTGCAACCTAATAGGAAACCTCGCTCAGCCCCCCAAAGTGTAACCTAATAGCAAACCTCTTTCAGACCCCAAAATGCAACCTAATACCAAACCTCGTTTAGACCTTAACGTGCAACCTAATATCAAACTTCATTCTAACCCCAAAGTGTAACCTAGTACCAAACCTCGCTCAGAACCCAAAGTGCAACCTAACACCAAATGTTACTTCGACCTCAAAGTGCAACCTAATACCAAACCTCACTCAGGCTCCAAAGTGAAACCCAATACCAAACCTCGGTCAGAACCCAAAGTGTAACCAAATACTAAACCTCACTCAGGCCCCAAGGTGTAACCTAACACCAAACATTACTCCGAGCCCCAAGTGCAACCTAATACCAAACCTCACTCAGGCCCCAAAGTGCAACCTAACACCAAACGTTACTCCGACCCCAAAGTGCAACCTAATGCCAAACCTCACTCCGACCCCAAAGTGCAACCTAACACCAAACGTTACTCCGAGCCCAAAGTGCAACCTAATACCAAACCTCACTCCGACCCCAAAGTGCAACCTAACACCAAACGTTACTCCGAGCCCAAAGTGCAACCTAATACCAAACCTCATTCAGGCCCCAAAGTACAGCCTAATGCCAAACCTCACTCAGACCTCAAAGTACAACCTAATAATACCAAACCTCACTCAGGCCCCAAGGTGTAACCTAATACCAAACCTCACTCCGACCCCAAAGTGCAACCTAACACCAAACGTTACTCCGACCCCAAAGTGCAACCTAATATCAAACCTCATTCAGTAACCCAAAGTGCAGCCTAATACCAAACCTCACTCAGGCCCCAAAGTGTAACCAAATACCAAACTTTACTCAGACCTCAAAGTACAACCTAGTACCAAACCTCACTCAGGCCCCAAAGTGCAACCTAACACCAAACGTTACTCAGGCCCCAAAGTGCAACCTAATACCAAACCTCACTCAGGCCCCAAAGTACAACCTAACACCAAACCTCAAACTTACTTCAACGTAACCATAAACATAAAATGATCTTAAATTATATTAAAAAAATTCAACTTAACCCTTAATTTAACTACAAACACCACCTAAGCTCAGCCTACCTGCTAAACCTAAACAATAACTTGCCCACTAAACCCAAACCCCAAGTTTGCAGCCACAAACATCAACCTAACAGCAAATCTCAAACAAAGTCCATTCTAGTCCTTACTTCTAAACTTAAGCACAAGAAGAATGCTCATTTTATTGGTGGTCAGTGGGAAGAATGCTCCTTACATTGGTGGTCAGTGGGAAGAATGCTCCTTACATTGGTGGTCAGTGGGAAGAATACTCCTTACATTGGTGGTCAGTGGGATGAATGCTCCTTACATTGGTGGTCAGTGGGAAGAATGCGCCTTACATTGGAGATCAGTGGGAAGAATGCCCATTTCATTGGGGGTCAGTGGAAAGAATGTAATTTCATTTGGGGTCAGTAGGAAGAATGCTCCTTAACATTGGTGGTCAGTGGCAAGAATTCTCCTTACATTGGTGGTCAGTGGGGAGAATGCTCATTTTATTGGTGGTCAGTGGGAAGAATGCTCCTTACATTGGTGGTCAGTGGGAAGAATGCTCCTTACATTGGTGGTCAGTGGGAAGAATGCTCCTTACATTGGTGGTCAGTGGGAAGAATACTCCTTACATTGGTGGTCAGTGGGAAGAATGCTCCTTACATTGGTGGTCAGTGGGAAGACAACTCCCTTATATTGTGACCAGTGATAAGTATATCCCCCTTACTGTATAGATCATTCAGTGGTAGATTATCTGGGGGACAGAAATTGCTCATTGCGTTAGAAACATCTAGCATTCTGTAGAGAATCCCTGGTTGAGAAAGGCTGCTCTACCATAATCTAAGCACAGTTATCGAGGGGAAGGTATACAATCACCCCCAATGCTAGCATGAAAATACTAATTGACAAAAATTCTATCCCAGAAAACCCTGCAATAAAATTTAAACAACAGATCCGACTACAAAAACTGCTACAGGGAAATGTAGATATCTGTATCAGCTTGTAGTCCATTTTGGCATTTCTTCAGAAGTCATGAAATCAATAGACTGCAAATTCTAACACATTACTGACATTGATCGAAGTGGAAGAAGCCGGATGGGCTAGCCCTTTAACACCTAATAATATTGCAGAATAAATGGAGATACAATGTAATGAGATCCCTGCATGAGAGCGGGGAGGAGATTGCCTTGTGTATCCACTGATTGCTCTCCTCCACCCCTCTCTCAGGGGGGATTACTGTTACTCTGTGATTAAAACCAACCCCGCTTCCAGCCTGATGAACATGTGAGTGTATTCTGAGCTTCACTATGTCAGGGCAATAAAGCCCCCCACCCCCCACCCCACAATATGTCTGAGCTATAGAAATGTATATTGGCAAAAGTGTGTGACTGTAGTGGGACATTAGCAGGGGAGGACTGGCAGCCTTGGGCCTGGGGGGCAAGTCCAGTCAAGTGGCCCATTGAACCACCGAGCTCACCATCTATGCCCACCTGGTTTATAACGGATATTGATGTTATAAAGCAAGACAAATATGATACAATGTGGTAACATAATTTAATGTTAATAGCAACAAAGGAGGTTTAACAAAAATAATGCATCAATGCAGCCTCACCAGTGCCCATCAGTTCAGCCTCATCAGTGCCCATTAATGCAGCCTCACCAGTGCCCATCAGTCCAGCCTCATCAGTGCCCATTAATGCAGCCTCACCAGTGCCCATCAGTCCAGCCTCATAAGTGCCCATTAATCCAGCCTCACCTGTGCCCATCAAGGCATCCTGATCATTGCCCATCAATGCAACCTGACCAGTGCCCATCAATGCACCCTGATCAGTACCCATCAATGCAGCCTCACCAGTGCCCATCAATGCAACCTGATCAGTGTCCATCAGCTCAGCCTCATCAGTGAAAGAAGATTATTGGTGAACCCAACAAAAACTGCGCAAAATGAATGTGATGTATAAATAAATAAACACTACTCATATCTATAAATGTGTTTAGGGTGAAATTGCTTCCACTCTGCGAGCTGCAAAATCAACGTAAATAACGTGACAAATGAAAAAGTGAAAAAATGTGGCACTCAACAGTTTGATAAAACACAAAGTAAATTATTCCAATGTGCAAACGTTCGTGCAAAAAAACTGTTTCTAGTGTCCAAAAAAAAAAAAGGGTTAAGCAAACAGCCAATGATGGAAACACAGACTTGATAGGAGTGAATCTCAAAAAAGCCTCCACCTCCACACGATCACCCAGTGAAATGTATAGGTACCGCTTACCAGAACCACTGGACCCCTTAGTTATAGGGGGTCAAACATGCTTATTGATCCACATCAGATCCGACCTTGCACATCCCCCTCTCACACAGGCGAGATAGGAGCCGCCGCTCCACGCCTGCGTTCCTTAGACCCTTAGATTGGGAACGTGAGACCGTAAACTTCCGGGTCTAAGGAACGCAGGCGTGGAGCGGGGTCTCCTATCCCCAGCAAACTGAAAATGATCCTTTGATGAGTAATACTGCACCATGAGAGCCTGTTTGTCATTTCTCTCCATCTATGACTTGGTTCTTTAATGCTCCATCGATTTGGCAACACACTGTCGCCTGTGTGAGAGGGGGATGTGCAAGGTTGGATCTGATGTGGATCAATAAGCGTGTTTGACCCCCTATAACTAAGGGGTCCAGTGGTTCTGGTAAGCGGTACCTATACATTTCACTGGGTGATCGTGTGTAGGTGGAGGCTTTTTTGAGATTCACTCCTATCAAGTCTGTGTTTCCATCATTGGCTGTTTGCTTAGCCCTTTTTTTTTTTGGACACTAGAAACAGTTTTTTTGCACGAACATTTGCACATTGGAATAATTTATTTTGTGTTTTATCAAGCTGTTGAGCGCCACATTTTTTCACTTTTTCAGCCTCATCAGTGTCCACCAATCAGTGCAGCCTCATCAGTTTCCATCCATGCAGCCTCATCAGTCCCCAGCAACGCAGCACCACCAGTGTCCACCAGTGCAGCCTCATCAGTGCAGCCTGATCATTGCCCATCAATGCAGCCTCACCAGTGCATATAAGTTCAGCCTCATCAGTGCTGCTTGATCAGTGCCACCTATCAGTGTCCATCATTGCCACCTACTAGTGCTGCATATCAATCCAGCTTAATCATTGCTCCTGATCAGTGCTTACCATTGCCGCCACATTCTCTGCCCTGCTGACCCCGTCCTATGTCCCACTGACCCCCATCCTCTGCCCTCATGTCCCAGGGTCTGATAAGGAAGCCGCAGCCATTCATTGTGAACAGCTGTGGCTTCCTCATCAGACCCTGAGACAAGAACAGTATACTGTGGCTGGGGTGGGATAAATGTAGATGGGGGTGCCCGGTTTAAATCTTGCCTAGGGTAGCACAAAAATAAAATACACCACTGGACACTGATGCATAGTGACTAGTGGCAGTCACTAACCCCTTTGTGCTGCATTAGTTGTACCAGTGTCAGTGTTTATTAACCATTTCATGCTGCACAATACAGGGGTTAATTAACACTGACACTGGTGCCACTGTCACTAATGCAGCACAAAGGGGTTAATTAACTGCCACTGGTCACTAATGCATTAGTGGCCAGTGGCAGTACATTAACCCCCTCCATGCTGCATTTTACAAACAGCATTGTAAATTAACTCCTCGCCTCAATGAGTTAATCACTTGAGCCATTTCACACATCTACAACACTGACATAACATTGCCTTATGTAAGGTGTATTATCAGCCTGAGCAGCCTCTGAAAACTCACTATTCCACAGGGCTTCACTGGGCTGGCTCCTCGCAGTTCCTTGCAGAAGCACTCTCCTCCGTCCTTTCTTCCCGCCTCCTGGCCTCTGGATGACATCACACTCGGCCGGGACTAGAAAGCATCTGTCGGGTGGAGATCACTCCGCCTGACAGGGAAGTGACTGGACTCACCAGTCAAAAAGGCCACTCGCTCCGCACCGATTCCACCCCTGCAGACAGGCATGACACCCGCCGGCCGCCGCTACATTATAGTATACTTGCAGAGCTGCAGCAGAGCAGTGATGCTCCGCAAGTATAACACAATGTAGCGGCGGCCGGCGGGTGTCATGCCTGTCTGCAGGGGTGGAATCGGTGCGGAGCAAGTGGCCTTTTTAGGAAGCATCAGAGCGGCCTGGAGGGCAATCGCCTCCCTGCCTCCCGGCCCAGTCCGCCTCTGGACATTAGAGTGTAAGCTCTTCTGGTGCAGAAACTAATATCACTGGCTCTGTGTTCTCTGTACAGCTCTGTGTAATATGCCAAAGCTATATAAATGAATAATAATAATAATAATAAGAAAAAGTGTGTGACCGTGTTATAGGTCAGCGCTATATAGAATTATACTAACAATAGTGTGTGACTGTGGGGGGCAGGGCTTTGTTTCTCAGAGAATAGGTGCAGGAACTCCCCCCTTCTGAGTCACCCCTTGTCTCTGCCCCTACCCACCTGTGAGCACCGTCCCTTAGTTCCACCCCCTAGCTGCCTCCCAGTACCGCCCCTTTTGGAGAATACAGAACCAAGTATCATTCTGTTGTGCTAAGTCATTTGTATGGAACTAGTTAATTATAAACAAGACAAGCTGCAACATAGATCCTCAGCAACAGTAGATCCCCCCGCAAAACAATACCCCCTCCACAACAAAATACTACCCCATCAACAATAGATCCATTCCAGTAACAATAGACCACCAGCAGCAACAGCAGATCTCCCAGTAGCAAGCATCAATTAACCCTCCAGGAGCCAGTAACAACAGACCTCTCTCTCAACAGTACAGTAGATCCCTTCCAGCAACAACAGACCCCTCTGGGAATATAAGACCCCTCCCAGCAACAATAGATTCTCCACCAGCAACAATAGACCTACCCAGTAACAATAGACCCCCTACACACAAAAAGATCCCCACCAGTGGCATTAGATCCCCCAGTGGCAATCATCAATAGACCCTACAGCACATCCCCAGTACCCCTTGCCATTACATACATTCAGTGGTAGAGGTGCCAGAACTGCGTTCCCCCACGTTCCCCCTGATCAAAAGCCCTGGTGGGGGGACATTAGAGTGTAAGCTCCTCAGGTACAGAGACTGATGTGACTGGCTCAGTGCTCTCTATACAACACTGCGGTATATGTCAGAGCTATATAAATGCATAATAACACTTTGTGACTGTGGTGGGACATTAGAGTGTAAGCTCCTCAGGTGCAGAGACTGATTGGCTCAGTGTTCTCTGTACAGCGCTGCGGTATGTGTCAGAGCTATAAATAAATGTATAATAAAATATTGTGAATTCCCCAAAGGAAATCAGAAGTGTGACGCTCCCATTCCAGACTCATCGCTCCGTCTACATAATGAAGACATTCACGAGTCGCGCTCCGGAAGGCAAGTGACCGCTTAGCGCCGATTCCACCCACTTCTATAAATGTCGCTTTTTTTTCAGAGTCGTTATTAGCGAGGGACGGGCTGAGCCGTCACTTTGATTTATGGCGGCTCCCCGGACTAGTCTCTGAGAAGAGGATCTGTACTTTATAGTTCTTTGTACTGCCTAATGGTAAAGAATTCGATTTGCCGGGAAGGATCGGCGACTCTGTCAGCAGCTTTCCATGTTAAATAGAAGGCGATAAAACGCGATCGCCGCAACCATCTGGACAAACGCTACCAACTGTAAGAAATACAGAAGTTGCTTTGCCTAGATTGGAAGACAACAACCGGATGAATATTCTGCAGGATCTTTATATTCTATTGGGAGATTTTCAGGAGGGGTGAGACTCCATGGCAGGAGGGGAGAGACTCCATGGCAGGAGGGGAGAGACTCCATGGCAGGAGGGGAGAGACTCCATGGCAGGAGGGGAGAGACTCCATGGCAGGAGGGGAGAGACTCCATGGCAGGAGGGGAGAGACTCCATGGCAGGAGGGGAGAGACTCCATGGCAGGAGGGGAGAGACTCCATGGCAGGAGAGGGGAGACTCCATGGCAGGAGAGGGGAGACTCCATGGCAGGAGGGGGGAGACTCCATGGCAGGAGGGGGGAGACTCCATGGCAGGAGGAGGGAGACTCCATGGCAGGAGGAGGGAGACTCCATGGCAGGAGGGGGGAGACTCCATGGCAGGAGGGGGGGAGACTCCATGGCAGGAGGGGGGAGACTCCATGGCAGGAGGGGGGGAGACTCCATGGCAGGAGGGGGGAGACTCCATGGCAGGAGGAGGGAGACTCCATGGCAGGAGGGGAGAGACTCCATGGCAGGAGAGGGGAGACTCCATGGCAGGAGGGGGGAGACTTCATGGCAGGAGGGGGGAGACTCCATGGCAGGAGGAGGGAGACTCCATGGCAGGAGGAGGGAGACTCCATGGCAGGAGGAGGGAGACTCCATGGCAGGAGGAGGGAGACTCCATGGCAGGAGGGGGGAGACTCCATGGCAGGAGGGGGGAGACTCCATGGCAGGAGGGGGGAGACTCCATGGCAGGAGGGGGGAGACTCCATGGCAGGAGGGGGGAGACTCCATGGCAGGAGGGGGGAGACTCCATGGCAGGAGGGGGGAGACTCCATGGCAGGAGGGGGGAGATTCCATGGCAGGAGGGGGGAGATTCCATGGCAGGAGGAGGAAGACTCCATGGCAGGAGGGGGGAGACTCCATGGCAGGAGGGGGGAGACTCCATGGCAGGAGGGGGGAGACTCCATGGCAGGAGGGGGGAGACTCCATGGCAGGAGGGGGGAGACTCCATGGCAGGAGGGGGGAGACTCCATGGCAGGAGGGGGGAGACTCCATGGCAGGAGGGGAGAGACTCCATGGCAGGAGAGGGGAGACTTCATGGCAGGAGGGGGGAGACTCCATGGCAGGAGGGGGGAGACTTCATGGCAGGAGGGGGGAGACTTCATGGCAGGAGGGGGGGAGACTTAATGGCAGGAGGGGTGAGACTCCATGGCAGGACAGGGTGCAGAATGCCCGGAGACAGCTGGTGCAGTACAGTTCACACCATAGAAACGCAGTCCAGATGCGTTTCTGCATGTGCGTTATTGATGCATTTCGGTACATTTTCTCCTTGAACTTTTCCAAAAAACGCAGATGTGAACTAGATTTATTAGAACCATTTTAAATGGACTGCACTGCGTTTTCCGCAAAACGCACTAAAAAAACGCATAGATGTGAACCCATAGGAAACCATGGTTTTGCAAAACCCACTAAAAAAACGCATAGATGCTACTAGCCCTGCTTTGGAGTGTGGGAGGAAACCCACGCAGGCACAGGGAGAACATACAAACTCCATGCAGGCAGTGCTGTGGTTGGAATTCGAACCGATGATGACCCCAGTGCTGCCAGGCTGAAGCGCTAAGCACTACACCACTGTGCCGCTGAGCTCATCAGTCTTCTGCTGTCCAATCACAGGCTGGGGGAGAGACAAGACCTGAAAGTGTTACTAACATTCAGCAGAGAAAAATCAGGTCCCCTCCTCTGCCAAATAAGAATGTGCTGTGTGGCGGAGCTGTATAAATTTAAGGACTGGATGGACAGAAATACAAATCATTGGCAGGTAAAACAGCTCCATGCCTGGTGCTAAGTCTAAACCACCCAGCCCCCACCCATAACGGAATAACAAAGACGGATTCTGATCCCGGGGATATCTGCTGCCGCTCGGAATTATCCCTCACCCAGAATTACACATTTTACTTATGGATGGAGAGGGGGAAGGGTTCAATTTATCTTCAGTTGGGGGTTTCCCCTTACTTCCTGTCCTGGGGACACCTGGAGAGAGCACTCTAGAGAGGGGAGCCTGGGAAGCTGAGCTCACCTGGGTGTCACCGAGACAGGAAGTGATGCAAATCTCTCACACGGGTACACAGCATCAAAAATACTAAATAATAAAATATACATTCCACATGAGAAAATTCTGTTACCGGCTTTTATCTATACAGAATAGGAAGAGATACCGAGAATTACACCCAGCATACAGGACAAGAGAAGTAGTACTGTGCAGAGTCCATACATGCAGAATAAGAACAGATGCCGAGAATTATATCCGGCATACAGGACAGGAGAAGTAGTACTGTGCAGAGTCCATACATACAGAATAAGAACAGATACTGAGAATTACACCCGGCATACAGGACAGGAGAAGTAGTACTGTGCAGAGTCCATACATGCAGAATAAGAACAGATACAGAGAATTACACCTGGCATACAGGACAAGAGAAGTGATACTGTGCAGAGTCCATACATACAGAATAAGAACAGATACTGAGAATTACACTCGGCATACAGAACAAGAGAAGTGGTACTGTGCAGAGTCCATACATACAGAATAAGAACAGATACTGAGAATTACACCCGGCATACAGGACAGGAGAAGTAGTACTGTGCAGAGTCCATACATACAGAATAAGAACAGATACTGAGAATTACACCCGGCATACAGGACAGGAGAAGTAGTACTGTGCAGAGTCCATACATACAGAATAAGAACAGATACTGAGAATTACACCCGGCATACAGGACAGGAGAAGTAGTACTGTGCAGAGTCCATACATACAGAATAAGAACAGATACTGAGAATTACACCCGGCATACAGGACAGGAGAAGTAGTACTGTGCAGAGTCCATACATACAGAATAAGAACAGATACTGAGAATTACACCCGGCATACAGGACAAGAGAAGTAGTACTGTGCAGAGTCCATACATACAGAATAAGAACAGATACTGAGAATTACACCCGGCATACAGGACAAGAGAAGTAGTACTGTGCAGAGTCCATACATACAGAAGAAATACACCCCTGGAGGACTCCAAATAGAGCTTTTTAGGAAGTTCTCTGGATTAGAGAATAATAATGGTGGTTTTATATGGACGGGATGGAGGCAGCAGCGGGGAAGTGAGACGGGTGCTTTATACCCCCCCCCCCCCCCGCCTGCGCTGCTAACACCATGTAATCCCACAAAGTAACAATAGTCTGGGCTTAAATATGATAAAAATGGATCTTTTTGTTTCTCTGAAAAATACGCGGCAGAAAACAAAGTGAAATGTCAGGATGAGAGATGGCGGATGATTATCTGCTGCCAGTTATTGCATTTTGCCTTATGACAATTTGTGCCGGCTCTAAACTCCGGAGCAGACAGATTGGGCAGGCTGGGAGGGGGGGGGGGGGGGGGGGGACACTTTTTTTTTTTTCTCCTTGCAATTTTAATAAAATCAATCAATTAAAATAAACAGCGAAGAGGATCTGCAGAACTGCTGGCAGAGCAATTCCTAGAAGCTCCTTTTCCCATTCCGCTCATATAGTGAATGGGGTCAGACACCGAAGACATCAGAGTTAAAGTGCGTCTGTTCTGTAACGGTATCAGCCAGATGATCTGGCAAACGGTGATGTTTACTGACTGAACGCAAGGCGAATTGAAAATACAGATAGAATTCTAGGAAGGTATGCGATAGTGATGAACAAAGTATAACACTGTAAAAATGACACTGGCAGTGAAGGGGTTAACTTTGAGAGGGAGGGGTTAATTGTGTCCCTAGGGGCGTGTTTCTAACTGTGATTGGCTGTGGCTTGATGTGTAAGAACAGTGATCATCGGTCCTACATAGTAGAACCGTATGGTCACCATTCTTACACAGAATGGTGTGTAAATTACATTAGCCGCCTGCCTTTCTCCCGGTGTAACGGAGGATCGCGAGTGCCCAGCGGACATCGGGTCTGCCGGGCACACGCGCGGGAGAGTCCGTGACTGCGTGGGAGCGCGCCTCCGGCGGCGCGCACTCGCTCCCTAGAGCCTCACAGGCTAGCGACGTAGCCCTACGTCAATTTGCCTGTGAGAGTCTGACTGCCGACGTAAATAGTCGTGCGGCGGTCGGCAAGTGGTTAAGCGGGCACAAATTAACTGTATTTTAGAAGGATTAGACCTAGCCATGAGCAAGATTGGTATGAGCAAGATTTTTATGTGCAAAAGAAAGGCACAGCGATGGGTGCAAGCTACGCACCTAGCGTAGCGAACTTATTTATGGCTACGCTAGAAGAAAAAATTGGTTTCATAACTGATCACATGTGCAGCATAAGGACAGTTGAAGAATAAACAGGGGCCAAGATGGCAGCATCCTTGGCTGAAAACGATAGGAGGGTTTACTTCCACTGGGCAAATCTTTCCGGTCCAGAAGTGGTTAAAGGTGGAGAAAGTTCTGAAATGATTAATCTTTGTCTGATTTTTTTTTTTTTTTTTACATCACAGAAACCTGACATTTTACCAGGGGTGTGTAGACTTTTTAGAACCACTGTAGATTCCACTTAAAATTTCTCATTCCTCTTGATCTGTATTGTGTTCAGATTTGATAATCTAGATTTTATGATTTTTCTTCTCACTCCTATAAGGAAAGTTGGTGATGTTTTCCATCTGAATTATCTGCGGCTAAATACTGAGTGCGCTAAAGACAAGGCACTAATTTGCCTAAACTGCCACTTAGCGAGCGTTAGGAATCGGAGTGGAGCGGCTGCTACACCTACTTAGGAAATGTTTAAACCAGAGAAAATTATATGTTATTACTGGATTTGCATTGACGTTTGATAGCCCAAATTCAATCTAAAATTCTAATTCCGAATGATTCATCGCACTGCGAGAGGAGATTCGCCACGGTCTGCGCTCCCTTGGGAATCTAATCGTGTCCTGTTTAACCTCCAGCCCGCCGAGGGCCTTCCTTTTTCCTCAATCACCATATAAATCACATCTGCTCTAGCAGGAATTTGCATTTCTCTTCAACGTAATGAGTTAATACTGCAACAGGCTTCAAATCGGACGGTCATGTGACCACCCGGTGGGATACATTTCAATTTCTAAGCGTTGGAGAAAATGTGGCAAATTAACTCTGCGCTAATGAAAAAGGGAAGAGAGAAAAATCATTGTTTTTAGAATGGAGAATCACTTAAAGTGTAACTCCACTTTTGTTGAGAAAAAAAACATTCCCCTCTGGGTGATCTCTGTACATAGCAGGGATTTTACCAAACTTTGTCGCAGATTCCTACCTTTTGTTATTCTGCAGAAATCATTGTTTGTTCCTCTGTGCCGAGTGGGTCTAATGGGAGTGGTTTCATAATTATCTATCAGCTGTGGCAGCTGCAGGGCTCTAATGAGGAAAGCTGCTGGGCCTGCATCCCTTTAGACGTGTTCCTATTGGGAGTATCTCACCAAAAATTACATTTTTGTTGCAGGGGATGCCAGAAATCTGACTTGAATCTTAGTGCAGACTTCTGGGAAAATTGGTGAGCCAATCACACAAGAAGGAAATTATGTTTCTGGGGGTGTGGTCAGTATACATTCTGTGTACAGAACAGCTCCAGGCGGCCATATTGCATTTTCAGAAGATTACAACAGCTGCAGATTGAAAAGCAAAGGTCATTTTTAATAACATTCAATTGTAGTAGGATTTGTGTCACAATTGTATGCACTATATTGTTGTTTTCTTTATTTGCTAATTCTTTTCCCTACGAAAGTGGAGTTACCCTTTAATGCAAACGCTTCCCTCTATGCTAGTGACAAAGGCATTGCAATCCAGTGCCTGATGCCCTTACAAACTATGTGTCTGTACTCACTCCCTCCATTACATCATGTTTGCAGGAGCAGGGACAGATCAGGAAAAAGTATCCATGAAAAATAGAACTCAATCATTTAAGCTTAATTTCTGTAATTTATCCAGGTTCAGATTTATACCAACCACATATAGCAGGGGTGGTCAGCTTTCTTTATATAGAGGGCCTCAAGTGAAGCCCTAGGCATCACCAATGTGCCACACATAAAATCAGTGAACATTCAGTGTCAGAGACAGCAGGGTATAGTCAACAACTGTGGGCATGATACAAGAGATGGTCAGAGACTGCAAACATGATGCAAGAGACGGTCAGAGACTGCAGACATGATATGCAAGAGACGGTCAGAGACTGCAGACATGATATGCAAGAGACGGTCAGAGACTGCAGACATGATACAACAGACGGTCAGAGACTGCAGACATGATATGCAAGAGACGGTCAGAGACTGCAGACAAGATGCAAGAGACGGTCAAAGAATGCAGACATGATACAAGAGATGTCAGAGACTGCAGACATTATACAAGAGACTGTCAAAGAATGCAGGCATGATACAACAGACGGTCAGAGACTGCAGACATGATATGCAAGAGACGGTCAGAGACTGCAGACAAGATGCAAGAGACGGTCAAAGAATGCAGACATGATACAAGAGATGTCAGAGACTGCAGACATTATACAAGAGACTGTCAAAGACTGCAGACATGATGCAAAAGATGGTCAGAGACTGCAGACATGGTCCAAGAAACAGTCAGGGAGACTTCCCTGGTTCCTCCCTCTCACACCTCATTGACATTCTAGTCACGTTTTTTAATTAAGTCTCTCTGTTTTCATTACATACCTTATTTAAGACCCAGTGATATCATCACTGGGTCTCTGTGCTTGTTTATGTAATGGTACCCACCAGCAGTAACAGCCAGCAGTATCCACCAGTATCCATCAGCAGTAACAGCCAGCAGTACCCACCAGTATCCCCTAGCAGTAACAGCCAGCGGTATCCACCAGCAGTACCCACCAGCAGTACCAGCCAACAGTACCCACCAGGAGTACCAACCCTGGAGGACAGCCAGCTGCAGTCACCAGCTATACCTGCCTGGGGGAACCGCAGCAGCCATTGATACCTGCAGGAATTCTGAGGAAGAAGTGAAGATTAAGGTCAGTTGAGGGGCAGGAAAACCGCAGTGCATACGTGTGAAAGCAGCCTTAGGCCTCTTTCACACGATTGGTCCGATCAGGTCCGCCAGTCTGTTTTTCAGGTGGACCCAATTGGACCCTCCATTCACCTCTATAGAGCGGCAGATGCAAACGGACTTGAGTCCATTTACACCCGCCTATCTCCAATCCGATCCATTTAAAAAAACAGAAGGGATCTGTCCCCTTCTGTCTGGGCGGATCAGAGGTAGAGTAGAGCGGGTTGTGTCCGTGTCTGCTCTGCATATGATGAGAGGACACGGACCTGTCATCTGCCCGTTCCACTCATTGTGGCCAGCGACCAGTTACCAAGTCGCTAAAGTTGCCCTCACTCCTCAAAAGGTTGGTCACCCCTGCTGTAGGGGCATGAGTCTCAGATGGAGAGGTGCGCTATAGCAGCCTTCTCCCTTAGTTTTGCCACGGTGTGTGGCGGAGGGAAGGAGTGCCGGATGGAGAGGTGCACTGTACTGTAGCTCATAAGGAGACCCGCGGAGAAATCATAAAGATCTCCCATGAAGTTGAGAAAAGTGTTAAGACCACCGTCACTGTCGTGGCTGGTCTTAACACTTTCATCACTGTGGTTGGCAGGTCACACTATTCTTCCCTACCTCCTTCGTGCCGAGAGCATGGCATTAATACTAGGCTTTATTACTGTGTAAACTGGCATCAATACTAGGGGTCATTACTGTGTAAACTGGCACCAATACTAGGCTTTATTACTGCGTAAACTGGCATCAATACTAGGCTTTATTACTGCGTAAACTGGCACCAATACTAGGCTTTATTACTGCGTAAACTGGCACCAATAGTAGGGGTATTACTGCGTAAACTGGCACCAATAGTAGGGGTATTACTGCATAAACTGGCACCAATACTAGGCTTTATTACTGTGTAAACTGGCACCAATACTAGGCTTTATTACTGTGTAAACGGGCACCAATACTAGGTTTTATTACTGCAAAAACTGGCACAAATACTAGGAGCTATTACTGGATAAACTGGCACCAATACTAGAGGTTATTGCTGCATAAAACTGGTACCAATACTAGGGTTTATTACTGCATAAACTGACACCAATACTAGGGGCTATTACTGTGTAAACAATTTGCTTGAATTGCTTTAAACTATAAAGAAAAGCTTTTGAGAGTTTGCCTCTTTCTCAGGTCTGAAGCAATAGCTGGGGAAGAAAGGAAAAACTCTTGAAAGCTTGTCTTTTAGGTGTTAGGTTAGTACAATAAAAAGGTATCATTGTATCACTGCCTAGGTAATGCCCGCACATGATACTGAGCCTTTATGGTTGAAAGAACTGAAATCTAATGGATTAAAATGCATGCCAGGGAAATTCTCCCTGACTAAGCCCCGTGGCCAGGGTGAAACACGTCGGGAAAGTGGTCTGGACTGAGCCAGGCTGAGGCTGCTTTTACTATACCAACTGTTGGGTTGTGTTGGTGTGTGGTGCTTGGGACTTTTCTGCATCTAGTGCACCTAGCCAGGACGGGCTCTTCCCAACCAGCACCCACAGTGTGAGTCACCCGAGTGGGACACAGGAGACTGGAGTGTTAGTTCTTAGTTCTTTTATGCGAGTTTACAGGGGCAGTCAGGCTGGGGAAGAAAGGGTTTGACGATGCTTGCAGGTACAGGATTGGGGATCTGGCGCTCCAAATGGTGTATGTCTCTGAAATTGGGGGTGAATAAAGTCTACAGGTCCAAGTGGGAAGACAATAAGGGCTAAAAGGAGGCAGCCATCCTCAGAGTGTGTCCAGAGACTTTGTAAGCCATGTGAAAAACAAGAAAAATGGGGGGGGGGCACCTAAGTGTAGTATTAATATGTCAGCATTCATTGCACAAAGCTTAAAAAAACGTACAGGAAGCATATAAATTCATGCTCATCATTGCATGATCAGTCTTATGACCTCCGCCGTCCTGCAGTCTTCACATGTGGATCCAGAAGGCTGGGATCGACTGTAAGCAGACTGAGACATCTCTCCGTCCAGAGGTAGCAGAGATCTCCATGTTAACCAGCGTAGATTGGGGATGCGAAAGTGATATCACCGGAAAGAAGCAGAAGTCAGAACCATGGCTGTCAGTGTGAAGGCTACGCACTCGAAGCTCACAGCTCCTTGTACTGGCCAGCAGAAGGAGCTGTGAGCTCCGAGCCATGGTTCCGACTTCTGCCCCTTTCTGGTAACGTCACTTCCGCATCCCCGGTCCATGCTAACCAGCGTGGACCAAGATGCTGAAGTGACGTCACCAGAAAAGAGGCGGAAGTCGGAACCATGGCTGTCAGTGTGAAGGCTAAGCGCTCGAAGCTCACAGCTCCTTGTGCTGGCCAGTACAAGGAGCTGTGAGCTCCGAGTCATGGTTCCAACTTCTGCCCCTTTCCGGGGACGTCACTTCCGCATCCCTGGTCCACGCTAACCAGTGTGGACCAAGGATGCTAAAGTGACGCCACCAGAAAAGGGGCGGAAGTCGGAACCAAGGCTGTCAGTGTGAAGGCTAAGCGCTCAGAGCTCACAGCTCCTTGTACTGGCCAGCAGAAGGAACTGTGAGCTCCAAGCCATGGTTCTGACTTCTGCGAAGGCAGAAGTGATGTCACCAGAAAGGGGCGGAAGTCGAAACCAAAGCTGTCAGTGTGAAGGCTAAGCGCTCGGAGCTCATAGCTCCTTGTACCAGCCAGCAGAAGGAGCTGTGAGCTCCGAGCCATGGTTCCGACTTCCAGGGATGCAGAAGTGACGTCACCAGAAAGGGGCGGAAGTCGGAACCAAGGCTGTCAGTGTGAAGGCTAAGTTCCCAAAGCTCACCGCTCCTTGTACTAGCCAGCAGAAGGAGCTGTGAGCTCCGCCCCTTTCTGGTGACGTCACTTCTGCATCCGCGGTCCACGAGGTTTAGCGTGGAGATCTCTGCTACCTCTGGATGGAGAGGTGTCTGAGCCTGCTTACAGTCCATCCCAGCCTTCTGGATCTGCATATTATTACTACACTTAGGTGGCTCCCTCCCCCCCCCCCCACACACCTTTTCTCAATGATGCTTGGCTGTCCTCCAGCCAGGAAATGAGGCATGCTTTATCTGACTTGATGCAGTTTCTAATGCACATTGTGAGAAACACAGTGTGCAGTAAAAACAGAGTAAGCCATATCAGTCCAGGAGAGGAGTCGGTACAACTGTGCAAGACTGAAGGGAAGAAATGGATTTCTAAGGGGATTGATGGAAGAATAATGGAGCCGCAAGGTCGTGATATTGCAAAAATGTTGCTGCTAAAAGCTGTTTGGTTCCTCCCTGGAGGGTGGAGGACATAGAGGACAAACAAAATGAGATCTTCCATATGAGCTCCGGTAAAAAAAAATCCTAACTGGAATGGAAGTTAGAAAACCAAGATGGCGGATCAAACTATTTTCCTCCTTTTAGTTTCATTTGAAATCCCAGGAGAGGCCGACGCCGGTTCTGGAACGTCGAACACATCTGCTTTTGTGGCAATAAAACGTCTTTTATTGACTTTTAATGTATATTTTTCCTCTTTCCAGACACCAGCCCTCAATGTCATTGCTATCATCTCAATCAGGCAGATCTAATTGGTTAGACTTCTAATTCCGCTCAAATCCTTAATCCGGCAAGTCACAGAGATCTTTGAACTGCTGCAGAGTCAGCGAGGCTTTGATGGGGGAGCTGAAAACTGTCTCCTGTATCCCAGGGAGCCTCAGATGCGCAATGTCTGGATTATGAGAACTGTGAGGAGTTGTGCCGGGACAAGGTCACCCAGGGCCCCCCCCCTTCCTTTAGGGTTAGGGTCAAGGTGCCCCCCTCATCCCTGCAATAAACCACTGCGCCCAGGGCAACCGTCCCTCCTGCCCTCCCCTTGTCCCGGCTCTGAGCTGTCTGGCAGTGTTGTGGATGGTGAGTTTGTGTCTCACCAGGGTCTCTCACATACACATGGTGAGAAGCTCCAGGATTTGAGTCTCGTTTGGAGGAAAGAAACTTTTTTTCTCAGATCTTGATAAATCATTGGCTAGCTCCTGGAGCCTGGAGGCTTTGTAGAGCTTTGGTTGGGATAAATCCTCCATTCCTGGGTCCACTTACCTGATAGCCAGATCACAATAGTAATCTTAGCTGTCCACAGACCTTTATATACAGTTGTTTTCAAAAGTTTGCACCCCCTGGCAGAAATTGTGACATTTTGGCATTAATATCAAAAATTTGACAAATCATGCCAAAGAACTGTCTTTTATTTAACCACTTCCCTCCCGCGCTAAAGCTGAAAGATGGCTACAGCACGGGCTTACTTTGCTGGGAGGGCATCCATAGTCACCCCTAGCAAATTCAATCTTTTATATCAGCATCAGGGGCCTGATAGCTCTTGTTGATCCAGGACTGGTTAATTTTGATGAAAGTAAGCTGATCAACAGAGTCTGTGGACGGACGCACTCTTTTGTCCATCACAAAACCTCCAGCAGCACTGAACATCTGTTAGGAAAGCACGCTGGAAACAGGACAGGCCAGTAGCTCCATTGCATATTAAGCAAGTTCTGGCCAGTGGTCCATCCTATCCAGGTGAACAGGGGAGTCACACAGGCCCCCTGGAGCATGGGGCCCGGTTGCAACTGCAACCCCTGTGGTTATGCCCCTAAAGCGGGAACTTGCGAGGTTCCCGCATGTGAACCGGCACACAATCTGTATGGCTTAATTTGCATTGCACAAACATCACATGTGATCAATGCAGTGCAAATTACATGCAATGTCTGACATCGCAGTAGTGTGAAACCAACGTAAGAAAACAGGCAATATACCTGCAACAGCATAAATAGGCCCCCATTTTTTTTTTTTACCTGTCCTTTTGAATGGGAATTGCATCTGGCCAAAAAAACGGATTCCAGCCAGTATCTTCAGCCAAATTGTTTTTTTTTTAGATCAGGATGCAATGGGGGTGGAATAGAACCAGTCAGGTTTTTTTTGCTTAGGCTAAATTTCCCCTTTCTGTGCTTGTGTCCAGCAAACACGAGGACGTCACTTGAAAGCATTCATGGACAGAGTTGTCATTTTTTTTTTCAAAATAATGGGATTTCTTGTTGTGGCCATTTTCAGCACGGAGCACTATAAAAACGGAAGGCGT